>NW_006921755.1:425147-444281 GCF_000298275.1 Orycteropus afer afer | reverse complement strand
TATGTAATTTGTGCTTACCGAGAGAAAGAAACACATTGGATTTTTAAGCTGAAACGTGCATCATAACGTATGAAAGTAAAACAAATTGTTGTTGTTGTTGTTATGTGCCATCGAGTCGGCCCTGACTCATAGCAACCACTCCTTGGATTTCTGAGACAGTATCACTATGGAAGTAGATTGCCCAACCTTCCTTCTGAGGAGTGCCTGGTGGGTTTCAACTGCCAGCCTTCTGGTTAGCAGTCAAGTGCCTTAGGCACTATGCTACCAAAGCTCCTAAAACAAATTAGATCAGAAAATATAAAAACAACTTTGTAGTAAGAGGCTTTTAAAAATCTCATGGACTCAGTTATAGAGGTTCCTAATTATTAATTTTATTTTATGAGCTTGAATGTCTATAAACTAACCTTTTATATGGAGTTTAAATTCTGTGACAACAAAAGATGTTCTCTACTTTAATCACCATACCTTGAAAGGAATCATTCTAAGCACACACTAATTATAATAATACAAACAACATATCCTGGCAGCTTCTTGAATTTCTTCTTAGGCTTTTACTTTCATAGTTAATGTTTTCTAAGATCACAGGAATTTCAGTGTGCCCACAGGGTTTGCCCATGCTTTTGTGAAGACTCTCTTATTTAATTACGAAAAATGAACCAAATTATTTGTCCACCACAGCCTTCACTCATGTGCATGGCTGTTTAATGTGTTGACTTTTCATCCAACAATTGTGTTTCTGGTTTTGTTTGTGAATATCAAGCTGTTGAGACCATCTACGCTCCTATGTTGTCAAATCTTCATTTATTAATCAATGTTTTCTTTCATCTAAAATGATCTATAATGGTGGGTGAGCAGCTGTCTCAGTTACAGACTATCTTAACTGGCAACGGGATAAGGCCTTTAGTGTTTACATTTGGATAATGTAATTGAGTTTGTTATCTCCTTATGAAATTATACTACAGGATCATTATCTTTTTCTGTACCAAGAAGAGATGGTGCCCATGCAGAGATAAAAGCAGCTGTGTTTTATTTCTGTTTGCATCTGTATCCGGGAAATAAATAGGGTTTTTTTTCTCTGCTTTTGAATACCAGAATTAAAACTCTTTGCAGGAACATCTAATGACCTCCAGCTACTGAGTGGTGAAAACAGAAACCTAGAGGGTTTTTTTTCCCCTGATCTCAAATTTCAATAAGATGGGGCAGGAGAACATCACAGAGAAATAATAGTACCAACTATAATTATTAATATTAAAATAAATATCCCAAAGCAAAACCAAACTTACTGCCATTGAGTCAATTCCGTCTCATAGCAACTCCCACTGGGTTTCTAAGGCTGTAAATCTTTATAGAAACAGACTAGCCCATCTTTCTCCTGTGGAGCAGTTAGTGGGTTCAAACCACAGACCTTCTGGTTAGCGGCCAAATGCCTTAACCACTATACCACCAGAGCTCCTTAAAATAAACATTAACATTAAATATTAAGAATAAATATTAAAATAAATTAATATTAATAATAAATATTAACAGTGCTATATGCCCGGCACCGTACAAAGAGATTAAGGGGTTCTGTTGGTGTAGTGTAAGGCATTTGGCTGCTAACCAGAAGGTTGGCAGTTCAAACTACCAGCTGCTCTACAGGAGAAAGATGAGGCAATCTACTTCTGTAGAGATTTACAGCTTTGGAAACCCAAAGGGGGTCACTATGAGTTGGAATTGATTTGATGGTAGAGGGTTTTGGGTACAAAGAGATTAATTACATGGCTTCACTGAACCTTCACAACAATCTTAGGAGCTGAGTCCCACTGATACTCCCATTTTTCAGATAAGAAGCTTGGAGAGGTTAGAAAACTTGCCCAGGGCCACATGGTTAGGAAGTAGTGGAGTTGAACCTCAACCTGGTTGACAGGACTCCAAATTCCAGCTGCTTAACTAACCAGAAGTGGGATTGGGGGTAGAGAAAAGAATGAGCTTTAGAGATTTTACTCCTTTATATACTCTTAAAATAAAACAATTGCTAAAGAAAAACATTAATTCTGTGAAGATAACTATAATTTATTTCTTGCTTTTCTTTCTAGCATAATATGCAGTTTACTCTTATTTTTTTCTGTTATTTGGGCTTACCAAGAGAAAAAAAAATATTGGATTTCTAAGCTGAAATGCATATCACAATGTATCAATGTAAAACAAATTAGAATTAGATAACTTAAAAACAAACTGATTCATGAGACATTTGTTTTCTCATTTTTCATTATGATGAAATTAATTGGAAGAGTCATACGATGTTGTGCATTAGGTGCCATCGAGTTGGCTCCAACTCATAACAACCTTATGAACAACAGAATGAAACATGGTCTGGTCCTGTGCCAGCCTCACAATCTTTGCTATACTTGAACCCATCCTTGAAGCCACTGTATCAATCCATCTCACTGAAGGCCTTCCCCTTTTTCACTGACCCTTCACTTTACCAAGCATGATATCATTCTCCAGGGAATGGTCTCTTCTGACATGACCAAAGTAGGTGAAATGAACATGGCCATTCTTGCTTCAAAGAAGCATTCTGGCTGCACCTCTTCCACGACAGATTTGTTGGTTCTTCTGGCAGTTCATGATATTTTCAGTATTCTTCACCAAAACCACAACTCAAAAGCATCAACTCTTCTTCGGCCTTATTTATTGTCCAGCTTTCATATGCATGTGAGGCTACTGAAAATACCATGACTTGGGTTTGGTGCACCTAAGTCTTCAAAGAGACATCTTTGCTCTTCAGCACTTGAAAGAGGTCTTTTGCAGCAGATTTGCTCAGTACAATGTGTCGCCTGATTTCTTGACTGTTGCTTCCATTGGTGTTGACTGTGGGACCAAGTAATATGAAATCTTTGACAACTTCAATCTTTTCTCCATTTATCATGATGCTGCTTATTGGTCTATCTGTGAGGATTTTCATTTTCTTTATCTTGAGGTGTAATCTATACTGCAGACTACAGTCTTTAATCTTCATCATAAGTGCTTTAAGTCATCTTCACTTTCAGCAAGCAAGGTTGTATCATCTGCATATCACAGGTTGTTAATGACTCTTTCTCCAATCCTGATGCCATGTTCTTCATCATATAGTCCAGCTTCTCAGATTATTTATTCAGCATACAGATTGAATAAGCATGGTGAAAGGATATAAGCCAGACTCACTCCCTTCCTGATTTTAAACCATTCAGTATTCCTTTGTTCTGTTTGAATGACAGCCTCCTGGTCTATGTACAAGTTCCTTATGAGTACAATTAAGTGTTCTGGAATTCCCTTTCTTGTCAACATTATCCATAATTTATGATCCACACAGTCAAATGCCTTTGCATAGTCAATAAAACACAAGAAACATCTTTCTGGTATTCTTTGCTTTCAGCCAGGATCCATTTGACATCAGCAATGATAGGCCTAATTCCACGTCCTCTTCTGAATCCAGCTTGCATTTCTGGAAGTTCTCTGTCAATATACTGCTGCAACAGTTTTTGAATTATCTTCAGAAAATTTTTGCTTGCATGTGATACTAATGATACTGTTCAATAATTTGACATTCTGTGGGATCACCTTTCTTTGGAATGGGTACAAATATGTACCCATTCAGTTGGCCAGGAAGCTGTCCTCTTTCTTGGCAGAGATGAGTAAACACCTCTAGCACAACATCTGTTTGTTGAAACATCTCAATGAGTATTTTGTCAATTCCTGAAGCCTTGTTTCTCACCAATTCTTTCAGTGCAACTTCAACTTCTTCCTTCAATACTGTTATTTCTTGATTATATGCCACCTCCTGAAACAGATGAACACTGACCAATTCTTTTTGGTACAGTGACCGTGTATTCCTTCCATCTCCTTTTGATGTTTCCTGAATAATTCAATATTTTGCACACAGAATCTTTTAATATTCTTGAGGCTTGAATTTTTTCTTCTTTCAATTTGAGAAATGCCAAGTGTGTTCTTACCTTTTGGTTTTCTAACTCCAGGTCTTTGAACATTTTATTATGATAATTGACTGTCTTATTAAGCTGCTCTTTGAAATCTTCTGTTCAGCTCTTTTATCTTGTCATTTCTTCCAGTTGCTTTAGCTGCCCTCCATTTGACAGCAAGTTTCATAGTCCCTTCTAACTTCCATTTTTGTCCTTTCTTCCTCTCTTGTCTTTTAAATGACCTTTTGTTTTCTTCATGTATGATGTTCTTGATGTCATCCCACAATTCATCTGGTTTTCAGTCACTGGTGTTCAATGCATCAAATCTATTCTTTAGATGGTCTCTGAATTCATGTGGGATATAATCAAGGTCTTATTTTGGTTCTCGTAGACTTGTTTCAATTGTCTTCAGCTTCAACTCAAACTTGCATATGAGCAGTTGATGGTCTGTTCCATAGTCAGGTCCTGGGCTCATTTTGCCTGAAGATATTGAGCTTCTCCATCACCTCTTGTCACAGATATAGTCCATCTGATTCCTGTGTATTCCATCTGGTGAAGTTCATGTGTATAGCCACTGTTTATGTTCTTAAAAAAAAAAAGGTATTTGCAATGAATAAGTCATTGGTCTTGCAGAATTCTATTATGTGATCTCCAGCATCATTACTATAACCAAAGCTATATTTTCCAACTCCTGGTCATCCTTCTTTGTTTCCAACTTTTGAATTCCACTCACCAGTAATAAGCAACATATCTTCATTGCATATTTGGTCAATTTTAAACTGTAGAAGGTGGTAAAAATCTTCAGCTTCCTCATCTTTGGCTTTGGTGGTTGGTGCATAAATTTGAATAATAGTAGTATTAACTGGTCTTCCTTGTGGACATCTGGATATTATCCTACCACTAACAGCACTGTACTTCAGTATAGGTCTTGAAGTATTCTTTTTGACAGTGAATGTGACATCATTCCCCTTCAATTTATCATTCCTGGCATAGTAGAGCATATGGTTGTCTGATTCAAAATGGCCAAAACCAGTACATTTCAGCTCACTAATGCCTAGGATAGGAGCTCCGGTAGCATAGTGCCTAAGGCACTTAACTGCTAAGCAGATGGTTGGTGGTTCAAACCCACCAGCCACTCTATGGAAGGAAGGTTGGGCAGCAATCTACTTCTGTGGTGATACCACCTCGGAAACCCAAGGAGGGGTCACTATGAGTCATGTCTGACTTGACAGCACATAACAACAACAATGCCTAGGATATTGATCTTTATGCAGTCCATTTCATTTTTGACAACTTCCAATTTTCCTTGATTCATACTTCATTCATTCCATGTTCTGACTATTAATGGATGTTTGCAGCTCTTTCTTCCCATTTTGAGTCATGCCACATCAGCAAATGGAGGTCCCAAAAGCTTTATTCCATCCATGTCATTAAGGTTGACTCTACTTTGAGGGAGCAGCTCTTCCCAGTCACATAATTAGAGCCTTCTGACCTGAGGGGCTCATCTTCTGCCATTATATCAGATAAAGTTTCAGGGCTGTTCATAATGCTTTCCAGTACTGTATCAGACAGTGTTTTGCTGCTATTCATAGGTTTTCACTGGCCAAATCTTTGAGAAGTGCATGGCCCCTTCTTTCTTCCCAGTCTGTCTTAGTCTGGAAGCTTTGCTGAAACCAGTCCACCACGGGTGATCATGCTGGTATTTGAAATACCGGTAGCTTAGCCTCCAGCCTCAAAGCAACACGTAAGCCACCACGGGATGACAAACTGACAGATGGGTGGTGGAGTCATACTATATAACTCCCCAAAACACATTACACATCAGTTATTTTTCTGGAAGTGATTTGATGCACCCTGAAACGCAAAAACCATAAATTTGGATTCAAGTACTAAACGCAATCTCTAGTGACATAGTAACCCTGGGTAAATATTTTTTAAGTTCAGGTGAATGAATAAAGTAAACAATATTAATATATTTTACATCCTGGAATATATGTTTGGAAAATAACATAAAAAACCAAAACTCTTGATATTTATTTCAATCTCTGGATTAAAAACAAAAACATCAAATATCCATGGAAGACCTTTTGTTGCCTTGGACAGATACTTCAATGTCAGTGGTGTAGAGGAAAGGTCAGATGACCTAGGTTTATTCTATTCTCACTAGCAATGTAACCTGGGTAACTACCAGCCTCCAGGAGTTTGGCTGTCTCCTCTGTAAAATGGAAACAATGCCACCTATGTTTCCTACAGTAGGAAGCTCTGAGGAGCAAGTGTGATAATAGATACACATTTCTGGGCAAATGTAATCAGTGCTGTTGGTACACTCAGAAGCTAATTCTTTTAAAAGATAATTCCTAAAAAATCATCTTAGGACCAATTTCTTTCATTTCACTATTTTTTAAGGGCTGATAGACTAGGCAGTATCCTGTCTTTTATCATTTATTGAGCTCACAAAACTAGCGTTCCACCTAGCAGCTGACTTCTGTTGGGCTATTCTAAGAATTGAATGGCTCTGCCATTCAACTAGACCTGAAATTTTTGGACTGTACTATATTAACTATAGAGAAACTAGTAAGCCTTTCCTGGCAAAAAACAATCACTGAAAGCATTTACCAATCAGACTTAGTTAATATCCTTCCTTTTCTCATAAAGCCCTTCAGTCTGGCAAGTCTTCCTGGCCTCAGCACACCTGGCCACGCACCGGGCTTCCCAGTCTCATAGCACTTTGTGCTTGTTACTACTCATTCCAGGAATGAGTATTCCTGGCTCATTTTTTATGACTTTGATGGAAGTTATGAACCTACAATCCTAGACAAAATGAATCTACGCTCATGCACAGAATTTTACTTGTATTTAAGATCCTTAGGTTGAGGAGAACTGTCCACTGAGCTACAGTCCTGTGCTGACACTGCCACTTCCCCCTGGACAGGGACAGTCCTGGGGGATGAGAACCACAACTGTTCTCTGCTGACTCACAGCTGAATATCAACTCAACAATATTTGCTGATTAAATGACTCCATCAATGAGTCATTAGAAAGCCTCTGAGCTCCAGTGATTGCCCCAAAGAGGTGATGTTATTACCCTCATGCACACCACAAATACTCTCAGATTTGAAATGCTCTGGTTGAAAACCACCTGAGAGGAGGAGTATGTTGTTATTGTCAGCTGCTGTAAAGTTGTGCCCTGGCAACCCCATACACAGCATCTATATCAATATTGATGGACAGGAAAATAGTATCTACCATTTTTATTAAGCACTTATCCTGGGCCAAGCACTGAAAGACACATTGCATACAATATTTCTAGTCCTCACAACAATCTCATTTTGGAATTGAAGATATTGAGTCTCAGCAGCTGGCTAATGCTATACAGATGTGAGTGGTGGGACTGGTCCCAGGGTTGGGCTGCCACAGAAGTGCTCCATCCTGCTTGTCTTCTGGGTCTCTGCATTCACTCAGTGGAGATCCTTACTCACTGCTGCTTTCAGCTCTTTTCCTAGGACTCCAGAACTCTCAGCCTCCTCCTGGGCGAGGGCAAGTCTTCCACACAACCTCCATGGCACTTGGCACAGCAGGAGCTCCCGTGGCTCCAGCATCCAGGTTCACTGTGAGTTCTGACCAGACCCACAGAGACTCTGGATGCTGTTTATGGTTCTGGATTCAGATGAAGTCCTATACCAGAGCATGGGGTCTAGTTTCCTCAGGAGCTGGGGTGGGGATGGAGATGCAGAGAACCAAGTTACACAAACTGACAGCCTGGGGGGCAGTTAAAGAGCTTGCAGAGTCCCTGGGTGGTGGAAATGGCTAATGTCACAGGCTGCTACCCTAAAGTTTGGAGGTTTGTTCCAGTCCCTCCAGAGGCACCATGGAAGAAAGGCCTAGCAATTTACTTCTGAAAAATCAGCCACTGTGAACCCCATGGAGTCCATTTCTACTCTGACATTCATGAGGTTGCCATGAGTTGGAATCAACTGGATAGTAATTTATTTATTTTTAAGATGCTGGCAGATGCATGTCTCTCTGACTGCTCTAAGGCCCAGTGGTACCATGCAGCCCATTTGAACAATGTCCTGGACAATCAGCAACTGGTTGATTTTCTTGTGAAGCTGGATAACACATCATGTTGCATCTTTCCCTGCCTCACTTCCTTTGCTTCCTTCATCCTTCCTTCACTTTTGAATTAGAACTTTCCCAGTGAAATACAGCATGCAACCTTAGCTCAGGCCTTATTTTCTGGGAAACCTGGGCTAGGATCATGTTAGAACTGGGACTGAAAAGTCCATGTTTGCTCCACTGAACCACTCCGCCTCCCACAGAAATTCACTGTGTGATGAATTAACATTAATGATAAGAAGTAAACTTGCATAGTGCAATGATCCAGGCATTGTGCATGTATTAACTCAATATCCTCACAACAATCCTATGAAGTGAGTACTATGCTTATCCCCTTTTATAGACGAGGAAACTAAGTGTACAGACAGGGTAAGTGACTTGCTCAAAGCCACACAGCCACTTGACGGGACTCAACTGCCTAGTTTGCTCCTATTTTTGCCTTGACTAACCTGGGCAAAGTCACTTTAGTGCTCAGTTTCCTCATCGAAAAACTCTCTTTTACATCAGCACGTAATTGTCTGAACTTAGGACTTGACTTAAAAATCAAAAAAAAAAAAAAAAAAACCCAACCCTATTGCCATCAAGTCTATTTCAATTCATAGTGACCCCTATTGGGTTTCTAAGGCTGTAAATCTTTATGAAAGTAAATTGCCACATCTTCCTCCCATGGAGCAGCTGGTGAGTTTGAACCACCAACCTTGGGGTTAGCAACTGAATGCCTTACCCACTACACCACCAGGCTCCTAGGGCTTGACTTTAGAGTAGATAAATTTTCATCAGAACAACTTCTCTTTCAGCTTCATTACATGGCAGAGAAAACAACACATTCAATGCTCCCAGGAGATACAAACCTAGCCCAAATGCCAAGGATGTTTAGATTAGGATTACAAACCAACATCTAAGTAAGATCTGTTCCTGCCTCTATTAATGACAATGCACATAAAAACTTTTGTGTTTGAAGAGAAAACATGGGAGGGCCTCTCCTGACTTCAAAGCTTGTTCATAACTTTAAGAGAGACTTTACAACTACTAGACTGACTTAAATAACTAAGGATACCAAAGGGATAATTCTTCCTTATAAAAGAGGAAAATAATTAACATTGCTAAAAACTGTGGTCAGACTTATAAAAAATGAAACTGTTCAATGTTAAATGAATAATCAATTTTTTATGAATTCAGAGTACAATAGGCATGCATTGTTATGAGTGTCTAGAAGAGGAAGCTAATTGTGTGTGAATTTATAGGAACATACTTTACCTTAGCAGACAAGTTATGCTAAGCAAAGTAATACAAATATTGTCCTCACTAAGGCAGACTTAGATCACCTATGGTTCAGTGACTAAACAATATATGAGCAGAAAAAAAAAGTAATTTTTCCAAGATAAGGTTAATCTGTATTAAAATTACTAAAAGAATATTTTTATTTTACTTAATCAGAGTATAAGATGCTGTGGTGGTCTAGTGGTTAAAGTATTCAGCTGCTAAGCAAAAAGCTGGGGTTCCAACCCACCAGCCGTGCATGGGAGAAAGATGAGGCTGTCTGCTTCTGTAAAGATTTATGACCTTGGAAGCAGTTCTACTCTGTCCTATAGGTTCTCTATGAATCAGAATCGACTCAATGGCAGTGGATTTTATTCAGAGTATTAAATGAAATCACTTTCCCTGTTGCTTTTGACAAGAACACATTTTGATCAAGAAGCCATACATATTGATACAAGAGTTTTAATCTCATCATTTCTATTATAATTGCTACTTCCCCAAAAAACTGGTCTTCATCTTATGATGATAGTACCTCATTAGTTCAGAAGGAAGATGGGGCAATCTACTTCCGTAGTGATACTGCCTCGGAAACCCAAGGAGGGGTCGCTATGAGTCGCGTCTGACTTGACGGCATATAACAACAACCACCTCATTAGTTAGAATACAAAATAGTGTTGGTTTCCATGTATAATCTTTACCATTAACTTTTTCCTGCAGTTTTAAATTCTGATTCCTTTATTTTACTTCCTTCCAAAGGAATACACAAACAATCTGGGTTAGTGTGAGTTTAGGCACCACAGAGAGTGTTTTAGTGACAACCCATGAATTTCACCTATGAGAGGAATGGAGCTGGCAAACATGCAATTGTAAACTCCTCCAGATATCCTCCAATGCTGAGGAGCTCTCAGATTTTGTCACAACTGATAAATGTAGCAAAGTTAGATTTTTTTTTTTACCATATATAGCTAAAGTGAATGGAAGAAATGATGAAGTAAAATAGCTAGCTGAACAGATTTCAAGGGGTAGCTTGAGAAAGCAAAGTTTTATAATGAAATGTGCAAAGACCTGGGGTTACAAAACCAAAAAGGGAAGAACATACTCAGCCTTTTCAAGCTAAAAGAACTGAAGAAAAAATTTAAGTCTTGAATTGCAATACTGAAGGAATCTATGGGCAAAACATTGAACCATACAGGAAGCATCAAAAGAATATGGTACCAAAAAGAACTGGTTGATGTTTAACCCCTTCCACAGCGACCCCTCCTTAGATTTCCAAGGTGGTATCAATACAAAAGTAGATTGTCCAACCTTCCTTCTGAGGAGTGGCTGGTTAGTTTGAACCTCCAGCCTTCTAGTTAGCAGTCAAATGCCTTAGGCGCTATGCCACGAGATCTCCTTCAACCCCTTCAGGAGGTAGCATATGATCAAGAACCAATGGTACTGAAGGAAGAAGTCCAAGCTGCATTGAAGGCATTGGTGAAAAACAGGCTTCAGGAATTGACAGAATACCCATTGAAATGTTTCAACAAATGGATGCAGTGCTGGAGATGCTTACTTGTTTTTGGCAAGAAATTTAGAAGAAAGGTACCTGGCCAATCGACAAGAAGAGATCCACATTTGTGCTTATTCCAAAGAAAGGTGACCCAACAAAATGCAGAAATTATTGAACAATACCATTAATATCATAAGCAAGTAAAATTCTGCTGAAGATAATTCAAACACGGTTGCAACAGTATATTGGCAGGGAACTGCCAGGAATTCAAGATGGATTCAGAAGAGGATGTGAAATGAAGTGTATCATTACTGCTGTCAGATGAATCTTGGCTGAAAGCAAAGAACACCAGAAAGACATTTATCAACTTCTGCAGTCTGAAATTGACCAAACATGTAATCAAGATACACTGATAATTAGGTGATTGGAATGGGAAATTTGTAAACAAAGAAGCATCGGTAGTTGGAAAATATGACTTTGTTGAAAGAAATGACACCTGAGATTGCATGACAGAATTCTGCAAGACCAAAGACTTATTCACTACAAATAACTCTTTCAAAAACTTAAACAGTGACTATACACGTGGACCTCCACATATACAATACACAGGAATCAAACTGACTACATCTACAGTTGAGCACATGGCTACTAACAGGAAGGTCAGTGGTTCAAACCCACCCAGAGGTGTCTCAGAAGAAAGGCCTATCTGCTTCTGAAAGGTCACAGACATGGTCCCAGCCCCGTCTGGATTCTAGTCGAGAGGCAGAGTAATAGAGTAGCATGATTACCTGGGTTTGAAGCTCCATTACTAAGCTTAGTAGTTGTGAATACCTGGACAAGTAACTTAACCTTTTTGTGAGTCAGTTTCCCAATCTATAAAATGGGGAGAGTAATAGTGTCTACCATATTGGGTTGTTGTGAGGACTAAATTAAAATTAGTTAACTTACATAAAATGCTAAAAATAATGTGTGGTCCATAGTAAGGGCTATGGAAGTGTTAACCACTACTGTTATAAACAGGCATTCTTAATTTTTTAAAAACCAAACTGACAGGGCGAATAATGAAGCCAAGAAATCTCTTGAGACTCTAGGAAACAACACTTGAGGGCCACTGCCCTACTTAAATTATTTTGGTGGTCACAGTTTTTAATAAACTTTTGGAAAAAATATTGAGCAATTTTGGATTTCCTTAAGTAAAATGAGTGCAAATCTCTCCTTCTTTCAAAAGACAACCTTCTTAGATTTTTTTTTTTTACTAGTCACATCTTGATTTTGAAAGACTCATATTTCTCCCTAGATTTATTCTTATATTAGTTATAAAGCTACTCACAAAATATTCACACTTACTATTCCCTATTACAGAGTTTTGCTTATAAATCATTTCCAGGAAATTCTTAGCAACTTTATAATGTATCCTAACATTACAGAAAATGATAACCAATCATTTGCATATTATTTCAAGATTTCACACTGATTAGTTCATCCTTTTAACATGATGGCCAATAGAGTCACTCCTACATAGATGTGTATGGCTGGAAAGCATACCTACAAGGTATGCCCACTCAAGTCTCCCCACACCACCTACACAGGCAGTCACACACATAGATAGACATAGCCCAGCTCATTACTATAGCATTCAAGGCACTTTATGATCTGGCTCCAAATGCCTTTACAGCTCAACCTCTCACTTAAGTGCTACTCATTTTCTATTTGGCCAGACTGGTTCTGGAGATGGAACCTGAGTCTGAGCTGCCAAATTTCAGGAATACACAGAACAGGGACACCTTGAACTGCACTATGAAGATGCAATCCACAAAAACTCAGACTGTAGACAGGTCAAACGGCCTGGGTCTTTGGGCAGAAAAACTGTAAGGAAAAGAAAGGAATACAAGTGAATCTGTAGATTAAAAGTGACTCAGAATACATATGAAATTCAGAAATAATGAAACAAGTAAGATACAGTATCTAGGGATGCACATATGGGTGATAAAATGATAAACACAAGAATAGCGGTGGCTCTGGGGATAAGGGAGAGGGCAGGACTGAGAAGGAACACATGGGATGGGCTTCTGGAGTGGCTGGCACAGCCCTGTTTCTTGACCTGAGTAACAGCTACATAGGTATTTGGTGTATTCATTAAGCTGTACATTTGGTCCCTGGTCTTTCCTCCATCTCTTCTCCCATCACTTTAAAACTCTCCACTTCTCTGACTGATGACTCCTTCAGAACTCTCTCACTAAATCTTCCCTGGTTCTTCTCTACCCATCCCCAAAGCCAGTGGAAACATTTCCCTTGACTATGCACCTTCCCAGCATTTGGCTTGTACGTCTTTGGTGGCAGATGTATTGCAGCCAGTTAGTGGCATACTTCATCTCCTCTGTGCTTCTGCAAACCTTTTGGGAGTACAAGCTGGGGCATTCCCACAGCATCGATTGTAGGTACTCAAAACTCTTCAATGAATAAAATATTTAAAACAAAACAGCTAGTCAATTAAACATTAAGTGAGTACTTAGAATCTCCTGGGTTTACTCATCCCTAAGATCTCATCCTCAGCCCCTATTTCATCCTTACTTCTTTGACATATCTGCAATCAGTGTACGGATCCTGGCTCATCTGGTTTAATAACATGGAATCCTGATCCAGGCTCTGCCACTTACTAGTTTTGTAACTAGTAAATTCTTACTTTACTTACATAACTTCTCTCTGAGCTTCAGTTTTCTCATCTGTAAAATCAGGATAATCCTACCTGATAGTAATGGTAGAGTATTTCATATACTTATCTCAGTACCTAACAAAAAAATAAGCATTTGATACACAGTCAATATTATTAATATTGCTGTTACTGTAAGTATCATTAATTGGAAAGGTATGCCAATGACCAAGCATGGAAAATCCAGCCAAGAGAAGTAAAATAAACCCTGGTAACTCAGACAAATTCACCTGATGTCAAACATACTGTAGAAAATTGACTGCATTTGTCATTTCTTCAGTCTCCATTGCACAGATCGAATATTTTGGCTAAATTTATCTGTTTCCATCTCCTCCACTCTTACTAAGGTGTAAGCTCCTTGGGTACCAAGAATGACAATATATTGAACTTGTATCCTTACTCTCTAATCACATGCCCATGATTGGCATGGCATGGCTGACATGACATGATCACAACCTGCTTTCCTCTCCCCTCAGCACTTCAGGAGTCATACAAGTTACCTGCTAAAATCCTTAGACTGAGGAAACCAATGACACAAACCTGGCTGGTAACAGTTAGTACTGTTCATTGATGATCTGAGCATTCATTTGGCCCAATCCCCTTCAATATACTGAGAAAATGACAGAGGCCCCAACTCACAGAGAATGACAAGAGGCTAGACTAGACCTCAGGCCTCTTTCCGACCCTATGTGCCCACAATATCTGTTGCAGGGACAGATTCTTTCTATATAATGCAATACTGAACTATGCCCAGGATGTGTCAGAAGGACAACCAGACAGGATAAACCACTTTTTCCTGAGCAGCAGCCAGACTCCATTTGGTGGGTGTGGACAAGCTGCTGGCTTCACTGGGAAAGTTCTGGTTTGGTCCTTGCTCAAGAAATGGCCACTCCCATGCCTGGCACCAAGGAATAGAGCAATGCCAGAGAAATCTGACTCCTGTGACATCTCTGAGAGTCAGAAGCACACAGATTGTATCGATACTAACAAGAAATAGCAGATTGAAACACAGGCTGCCAAATCTCAATGTCCTGGAGAAAGGCAGTGTGTGCAGCCAGCCTGGCCAGCCATCTTACTTTCCAGTCAGTGCCGCCTTTTGCAAGGCCTCTCTGGCAGCCTCTCAGGATGGTGTCATTCATCCAACAGGTATTTGTTGAGCACCCACTATGTGCCAGGCACATGCTAGGCACTGGAGATATAAAATGGCCTTATGCATTTGCCCTGTAAGAAGATGGGCTTTGGGGAGGAAACTCTCTCAATATCTCTGTTATGGATTGCATCTTGTTCCCCAAAAATATATGTGGTAAATCCTAACCCCTATACCTGTAGATGTAATCTCCCTTGGGAATGGGGCTCTTTTTGTTACGATAATGTAGCATATCAGTGTTGGGTATATCTTAAACCAATCATTTTACAGACATAAAAGGAGCAGATTAGGTGCAGAAGCAAGGAAACAGAAATGGGGGATGACTGATGCTACACAGAGGTCACCAAGGAACCGAGGAAGAGGAGATAAAAGAGACAAGCACCTTCCTCCAGAGCCAACCCAGAGAAAGCCTTGCCCAAAAGCCTGCACTCTTAGTTCAGACTTCTAGCCTCCTAAACTGTGAGCAAATAAATTCATGTTCATTAAGCCTGCCACCTGTGGTATTTCTGTTCCAACAGCATTCACTAAGACAATGCTTCACCTACACTGTATATTCGCCACAATCCTGGGATAATCCAACTACCTGTCTCCTTAGTCCCTACCCCAAGAGTTCTAAATATGGCTGGATAAAAGGACTCACCTGGTACTTATGGTATCTACGGATTCCAACCTCTGCTGAATCTTCCCAGCTATCTTTCACATGCCTTCTTCAGAACCCATTTTTAAAGAAATTTTTTTTTCCTGCCTATCTGTGTATGTCACTACTACTCCCTCATTCCTCATTGGCCTCCATCCCCACATTGCCCCAAATACCCTTCACCTAAGTGCATAACCACCCACAAATTGTGAAATCCAAAGGACATCTCCCCATTTTTATCTCACTTAATCTTTCTGTTGAATAACCTTTGACTTCATCCTTTTTAAGAGCCTCTTCCCTTGGCTTCCATGTTCCTGTCCTCTCTTAATTTTCCTCCTCTTCTGGTTACTAAAGAGTGTTTGAGGCTGTTCTGTTCAACATTGACATGTTTGTATTCTTCAGAGTCTTGAGATCTTTCTTTCTCATTCTACTCCCCTCTCAGAGGGATCTCATCCACACTATTGGTTAAAATGCATGCTGATGGTTCTCTTTCTCAGTGTGTCTATGGCTTCCAGATTATTTCCACCATTTAGTATCTTCCTATCCACTTGGCCTATGTCTTTTTTAAAAGACCATCAATATGCCCAGTGACTAATATCTACCGAGTTTTCGGTAACTGTTTCCAGCATTTATCGTTTTCCTGAACTTCGGATCCATAAATCCAAATATCTGTCAACTTCCCCACTGGATGCTCCCATGGATAACCTTGACTTAACATGCTCCAACAAGATTCATCATCTTCCAAAGCTCATTTTCTCTTCCTTTGTTTTCTTAATGAATAAATTGAAAATATCATCTACCCAGCTGCATGAACCAGAATCCCGAGACTCATCTTTTCAATTCCCTTCCCTAATTACTACATTCAACCAACTATGAGTCAGCCAAATTCTAAATATCTCTTTGATCTGACAATGACACTTTATCTCCATATCCATGGTAGGTTTGAGGAAATGAGAACAGGTACAGTGTAGCTGGCCCTGGGGTATAGAGCTGGTTAGAGAGGAGCTGGAGAGTAGGTTACAAGTGATCTTGTAGGTCATGTTAAGGCTTCTGGACTTTATCTCAATAACTCCATCCCCCCACCTTCACCATGCTCATGATGCTGGGGGTCTGGAGCTAAAAAGCATTCAACAACAATAAGTTTGAACTGTACTAAATGGGATTTTATAGGATAAATAACCTCATTTTCAATCAGTCATTTTTTATTAGCTAGCTAGACAATGGTGTCCTTTCACAAATATAAAAGATACTTCACTCAACAGAAAACCAGCTAATCTCTCCTTATAAAGTTACTCTAGTGAACAAAGGAGCTCTGGTAAGCATAGTGTCTAAGGCACTTGACTGCTAACCAAGAGGCTGGCAGTTCAAACCCACCAGCCACTCCTCGGAAGGAAGGTTGGGCAACCTACTTCCGTAGTGATAACTGCCTCAGAAACCCAAGAAGGGGTCGCTAGGAGTCGGGGCCTACTCGATGGCAAACAACAACAACTAGTGAACAATGATTTCCCAATGTGGAAATCTAGCTGTGTAAAGTAATGCCTTAAAGCTACCATCAGAGTTTAGTTATGCCAAATTTGAGAAACAATGCAATATTTAAGGTAAATAAGCTAAACTAGATGTGTGTGTAAGGGGAAGAAAGGATAGGACTAATGAAGAAAAATCTAGAAACATGGTTGATGGATTATTGATTTGTCACTAAAACTGCACTGATATAAAGTTAATAGAAAGCCATGATTTAATCAGGAAGTGCCTCAAGTTAGTAGTTTAAAAAAATTCATTGTTGTGATGATTATGTTGACCTAAAGCTATAATAACAAAATTCATTAATGGAATGGTAATTTGCAGGATCTGGGCACATAAAGTGTAAAGAGAAAAGGAAAATACATTGGCAAAGAAATCTGCAAAAAAGAACTGTGAACATACTAAAAATCATTGATTATACACCTTAAATGGGTGAACTGTGTGGTATGTCAACTATATTCCAATAAAGCTAGCTGGCTTTTCTTTTGAAATAACTACAAAGATAGAAGAAGAATAAGCAAAGTTGTAAAAATATCAATCAATATATATCAACGCTCAAGGAAAGAACAGGTAATTTTCCTTGATCCTATAGAGAAATAACCAGAGGCAAAAATCATTTTTACCTTTCTTGTAACAAAAATAGATAAGCTACTTCACAACCATAAACACAAGAGAAAAAGACACTGTCAAAACACTCAAAGAAAGCAACCTGTCAATGCCGAGACTGAACACTGCTTTGATTCCACTCTATCTATTCTCTGGAGTTTCTGCACAGTAGGATAAGTATGTTTTCACAAACATAAAAGTCACATTGGGAAATGTCCTCCAATCTAATATCTTTTAAAAAAAATTACAAAAGTGTGTATCACAAAGAGAACTTTTGTTAGCTCAGTGAAAGCATGCAAATCACAATAAGTAGAAAAACAATTAGTTAAAGAAAAGATAAATGCTGGGTCAGTGAATCATTTCCTTTTCAAGACAGTGTTCCAAAGAACTGTACAAAAGATGAGTAAATAGCAGGACTACGCAGATCCTCATTGTTACATATGCATTTGTGATGGTGATGGCTGGAAGAGAGGTGGGGTGCAAATGTTTTTGTCTCTATCAGAAACGCAAGTTAGGCCATACACAGAGGCCTTTTGAAATCACTTCAAAATGTAGATGCCCAAAGTGGAAGGCAGGTGTATGTATGTTGAGGATTTTTTTTTTTTTTTTGATCCATCAGCATAGAAATTGATTACACCTATATCTCTGATATTGCTCAGATTCAGTTCATCAAGCAGAATTGTTCAGCTAATAAGCAAACAAAGAAAAAACAACCCTGCGCTAACCCTTAGTTAAACCCAAGGAATCAAATGTAACTCTTTCAGTTTTAAAAGTCAGGTCCTGTTGGTTCTACTGTGACTCAACATGTAAGTTTCACTTAATTTAAACTTCCAGAAACCAGCTTTGCTTTGATATGGCTGCCCGAACATGTGGATAGAATTAGGAAAAAAAAGTCCTTGGAATCAAAAGTTTTAGATTCTAAACTCAAATCAAAACAAAAACCCAAACCCACTACCACTGAGTCAATTCTGACTCACAGAGACCCTATAGGACAGAGTGGAACTGTCCTGTTGGGTTTCCGAGGCTGTAACTCTTTACAGAAGCACTCTGCCTCATCTTTCCCCCATGGAGCAGCTGGTGAGTTCAAACTGCCAACATTCGATTAGCAGCCAAGTGCCCTAACCACTGTGCCACCAAAACCAAAAACCAAACTCACTGCCACCATCAGGGTACCTTAATCTCAGTTGGGGACACCTAAATTAACCAATTCAATCCTACTTGAAATTAAGGAGTTGGCTTTTTGTATTTACACACTTGCCTTAATTAATATGCCAGTACATAATCTGTATACAATTAATGTTTTCTCAATTATTATTAATAATAACTGGCACTTAGGAAACACTTACTAAGGACTTTGCATACATTGTGTCATTTAACTATCACAATAATCCTATAAAGTAGGTTTTCATATTATCTGCATGTCACAGATTCAGAAACTGAGGTTTAGGGAGATTAATAATATACCCACTGTGACTCAACTGCTGGGTGGCATAGAGAGGACTGCAGGGCTCAGGCTCTTAATCAATGAGCACTTCTGCCTCTCTGAACTCCATTGGGTACTGGCCATAGTAGTCAGCCATCAATGAACATGTGAGGCTCCTCCATTTAATATTTTCTATTTTTGCTTCTTCCCACCACCTGTTTTAATTGAGAAACAGTTGCTACTCCAAGTGTGGTCCAGAGAACATCAGCATAAGCATCGCACAGGAGCTT
>NW_006921755.1:422065-423702 GCF_000298275.1 Orycteropus afer afer | reverse complement strand
ACTGGGTAACCTCACAGGCCTAGGATGGGAGCTTCAGGAGGCCCAAGGCAGTCCAGGAGAGAATCAGATTCAGTAGTTTCCCACAAGAAACCCAAATAAATGCCCAATCTGAATGAGATGAGTGATGGATTGTATTTAACAATACTAGCAAATGTGCTAAACCAACCACATTGCTGGTAGTATTGTTAATGGATAGGACCTCTGGTAGTGTAGTGCCTAAGGCACTTGATAACCAGAAGGCTGGCGGTTCAAACCCACCAGCCACTCCTCAGAAGGAAGATGGGGCAATCTACTTCCGCAGTGATATCACCTTGGAAACCCAAGGAGGGGTCGCTATGAGTTGGGTCCGACTTGAAGGCACATAACAGCAACAACAACATTGTTAATGGATAGACTACTTTGAGAAAATCAATTAGCAATATGTTTGTAGAGTCACAAAAATATTTTATACTTTTTTGGTAAACACACTGTCAAAGTATGAGGAAAGATACATACAGAAAGTTGTTCATTGCCAAACAAAATAGTTATTTTATAGGATTGGTGTAGATGGCTGCATTTATGTTTAAACACATGCACAAGTACAGTTGGGGGATGCCTGGATTGAAAGCTGCTCTTTTGAGGGAATTTTGGATGAGTCCTACTGTGATGGCTTGCATCTAACTGGAAGCTATGCCACAGGTATTTCAAATACCAGAAGGGCCACCCATGATGGATGGGGTTCAGTGGAGTTTCCAGACTAAAACAAGACTAGGAAAGGTCTAAAGAGCTACTTCAAAAAATTAGCCAATGAAAACTCTATGGATTACAAAAGAATATTGTCCAATACACCCACTCCTCACTTATTGACATCGTTAGGTTCCAAAGATCAGGTCATTAAGCAAAATTGGTGTCATGAGAGAGTTGGGGGTGCACCTTCATTGCTAATGTCTCCCCCTAAGTCTCTCACTGCCCATTGATCATGCCCTCAGTGCATCTTGGGATGTGTGTGGTACAGTGGGGGCTCCCCTTTCCCACCACCACGAAGTCTAATGGTGCTAGTTTGGTGTTGCCTATCACCTCTTGCCACCCTCCTCTTGGTGGGGACCCCACTCATCATCCATCTGCCCCAGCCCCACAGTCCTGCATGGCCTCATCTCCCATTTCCTTCCTCTACCCACCGACCTCACTATCACCTTCAACCCTTGCCTGGCCTCCCCAGTCCTGCTCACAACTTTGTGTCATCCCACCATCACCTTGTTTCATTCTATTATACATGGGTCATCATGAAAGGAAATTATTTAGTAACTAACAACATCATCAACAACAATGAGGCTTCTGAATCAGCCAACTTCACTTTAGGGCAACTTGAGAAGGAATAGAGTGAATGGTTAGGAGCATAGCTGCAGTTGGTCAGAGCTGGGTCTGAATCCTGGTTCCTCCTTCTAAGGACAAGTTACTTAAATTCCTTAACTCTTGGTTTCCTCACAGCTGTGAAATAAAACCAAACCAAACCCACTGCCATCAGTAAGATTCGGACTCATAGTGACCCTTTAGGACAGAGTAGAACTGTCCCATAGGGTTTCCAAGGCATAAATCTTTACAGAAGCAGACTGCCACATCTTTCTCCTACAGAGAGACTGGTGGGTTCAAACTCCCGG
>NW_006921755.1:402117-421470 GCF_000298275.1 Orycteropus afer afer | reverse complement strand
AACCCACTAGCCACTCCTTGGAAGGAAGACTGGGCAATCTACCTCTGTAGAGATAACTTCCTCAGAAACCCAAGGAAAGGTCGCTATGAGTGGGATTCGACTCCACAGCAGAGAGTTTGGTTTTTAAGATATATAACGTGGTTTGGCATATGGCCTTGAAAGTAGTAACTGTCAAATGAATGGCACATGTTAATATTATTTCTGAAGAGCTGCTGCACTCTTAGGCTACATTAATAGAAAAGTAGTATTCCAGGTAAGCAGTGATCTGTCCCAGCCTATGAGAATCTGTCTACATTTGGACCACTGTGTTCAGTCTCAGGACCAAAGAACAACAAAGGCAAAGAATGAAATTCAGAGAATAAGGGCCAGGTTGGAGAAGAGGCTGATGATAAGAATATGAGAAATGCTTGAATAAATGTGGAGTTTTTAGGATCAACAAAAAAAGAGGCTTTCCAAACATAGCAAGACCTGTGGGTGTAAGTAGATGTTTTCTCTGTGACTGCAGGGGATAAAGTTAGACACAAACACGGAAGTTCCAGAGAGCACGTGCCACTTCAGCACAAAGAAGTTCCTAACAATGTGAGCCATCCAGCAATGAAACAGCCTTGTGAAATACAGAGCTGCCACAACAGGAAGTGTACCCTCAGACCCTCAGAACTCTAAAGAAGAGCTTCTTTCTTGGTCTCAGAGACTGTCCTTGTGTCAGTTTCACTTTAGGAGTCCACAACTGACTCCCACTCCTCCAGACCTAGGCAAGACCTCTGGAGACCAACTGGAGCAGAAGTGGCTCCCTGGGGCTTCCACCAGCCTGGATTCCATGGGCTAGGGAAAAGCTAGAATAAAAAATAGGCAAAAAGCAAAGGGAGAAGAAGGATTCACTAGGGTATCTAGTGTTATAACAAGTCACACAGAGGACAAAGATTCAAGCTGGATGGGGAAGAACAGCAAGGTCAAACTCACTTGGCAAGAAGCAACTTTTCCTAGAGTCTGTGGGAAAGTCTAGCATATGGAGAATCCTGAGACTCCCAAATAACACCACCCACATCTGGGTCCATTCCATATAGAATGTTCCAATAGGCCTCTAATGACTCCGTTTAAGATGTGAAACAGGATGTTCTGTAGTGTATATTCTCAACAAAAACAAATTAAATATATCATTTTTTTAAAAAGATGTGAAATCGTTTTTCTGAATTATAACAAACTTTTGGTGGGATCCATTTTCCTTTTTTCAGATGTAATCAAGTTCCTTTGTTTCCCAGGGTCCAAGTTCTCGTTGTTGTTGTTAGGTGCCATCGAGTTGGCTCTGACTCCTAGAGACCTTATGCACAACAAAATGAAACACTGCCTGGCCCTGCACCATCTTCACAATTGTTGCTATGTTTGAGCCTAAGTCTATATAGTGGAAGCTCTTTCTCTATCTCTTTAATACTGACTCTCACTTTACCAAGCATGATGTCATTCTATAGAGACTGGTTCCTCCTGATACTATGTCCAAATATGTGAGACAAAGTCTCAGCATCCTTGATTCTAAGGAGCATTCTAATCATACTTCTTCTAAGACAGATTTGTCCATTCTTCTGGCAGTTTATGCTGTACTTATTACTCTTCACCATAATTCAAAGGCATCAGTTCTTCTTCGGTCTTCCTTGTTCATTGTTCAGCTTTTGCTTGCATATGAGGTGGGTGAAAATGCCATGGCCTGAGTCAAGCGCACCTTAGTCCTCAAAGTGACATCTTTACTTTTTAACATTTTAAGGAGGTCTCTTGCAGCAGATTTTCCCAATGCAATATATCACTTGATTTCTTGACTGCTGCTTCCATGGGCACTGATTGTACATCCAAGTAAAATGAAACCCCTGACAATTTCAATCTTTTCTCCATTTATCATGATATTGGTTACTGGTCCATTTGGGGGGATTTTTGTTGAGGTTGAAGTATAATTCATGATGGAGGCTGTAGTCTTTGATCTCCATCAGTAAGTGCTTCAAGTCCTCTTAACTTCCGGCAAGCTAGGTTGTGTCATCTGCATATCACAGGTTGTTAATGAGTTGTTCTCCAATCCTAATGCCACGTTCTTCTTCATATAGTCCAGCTTCTCAGATTATTTGCTCAGCATACAGATTGAAAAAGTATGGTTAAAGAATATAACATAGATGCATACCTTTCTGGATTTTAAACAATTGTCTCTTGGTCTGTGTACAGGTTCGTCATGAGCACAACTAAGTGTTCTGGTCTTCAGTCATTAGTGTTCATTCTACACAATGTTATCTATAATTTGTTATGATCCACATAGTCAAATGTCTTTGCAGAGTCAATAAAACACAGGCAAATATCTTTTTCATACTATCTGCTTTTATCCACGATCCACCTGACATCAGAATAGTGTCCCTCATTCTATGTCCTCTTGTGAATTGGGCTCGAATTTCTGGCAAGCCCTGTTGATGTACTGCTGCAACAATTTTTGAATGATCTTTAGCTTAATTTTACTTGAATTTGTTATTAATGATATTGTTTGATAATTTCTGCATTCTTTTCGATCACCTTTCTTTGGAATGGACACAAATATGGATCTCTTCCAGCCAGTTGGACACGTAGCTGTCTTGCAAATTTTTTGGCATAGACAAGTTAGCACTTCCAGAGTTACATCTGTTTGTTCAAATATCTCATTTGGTGTTCTGTCGATTCCTGGAGTCTTGTTTTTCACCAATCTCTTTGGTGCAATTTGGACTTCTTCCTTCAATACCATCAGTTCTTGATCACATACTACTTTCTTAAATAGCTGGACACCAACCAATTATTTTTGGTATTTTTTAATTTTTTTTTTTATTGAAGGACTTCTTCCTTTAATACCATCAGTTCTTGATCATATAATGCCTTCTTAAATAGTGGGACATCAACCAATTATTTTTGGTACTTTTGTATATTCCTTCTACCTTCTGCTGATACCTCCTGCTTCATGTAATATTTTGCCCATAGAATCCTTCAGTATTACAATTCGAGGTTTGAATTTTTTATTTTATTTTTTGCTTTAGCTATTCTACATCCTAGAACAAGTTTCAGAATCTCCTCTAACATCCATTTTGTTTTTTCCTTTTCTCCTGTCTCTTTAATGACCTTTTGCTTTCTGTGTATGTGATGTTCTTAATGTTATGCCACAATTTGTCTAGTCTTTAGTCATTAGTGTTCAATGTGTCAAATCTATTCTTGAGATGTTCTCCCAATTCAGGTTGGATGCACTGAAATAATATTTTGGCTCTCATGGACTTGTTTTCATTTTTTTCAGCTTCAACTTGAACATACGTATGAGAAATTGATGGTCTGTTTTGCAGTCAGCTCCTGGCCCTGTTCCGACTCATGATATTTAGAGTCTCTATTGTTTGTTTCCACAGATTCAGTTGATCTGATTCCTGTGTATTCCATCTGGTCAGGTCCCACACTTGGTTGTAAGTCTGTCATTCTGTGGTAGCTGGTGTGTTACTGTGACACTGGAAGCTATGCCACTAGTATGTCAAACACCAGCAGGAACACCCATGAGGGACAGGTTTCAGCAGAGCTTCCAGACTAACACAGACTAGGAAGAGGACATAGTGATCTACTTCTAAAAAAAAAATAGCCAAGGAAAACTTTATGAATAGCAGCAGAACAGTGTCTGATACTGTGCTTGAAGATGAACCCCTTAGGTTGGAAGGCACTCAAAATACAACTGAGAAGAGCTGCCTCCTCCAAATAGAGTGGACTTTAATGAAGTGGATGGAGTTAAGTTTTCAGGACCTTCCTTTGCTGATGTAGCATGACTCAAAATGAGAAGAAATAGCTGCAAACATCCATTAATAATTGGTAAGTGAGATGTATGAGAATTGAATCTAGAAAAATTGGAAGTCACCAAATTGAAATGGAACACATAAAGATCAATATCTTGGCATTAGTTAGCTGGAATGGACTGATATCAGCCACTTTGTATCAGACAGTCATATGGCCTACTATGCTAGGCATGACAAATTGAAGAGGAATGGTGTCACATTCATTGTCACAAAGAACATTTCAAGATCTGTCAGTGACAGGATAATATCTGTATGCCTACAACAAAGACCAGCTAATGTGACTATTATTCATGTTTACACACTAATCACTAATGTCAAAAAGAAGACATTGAAGATTTTTACCAACTTCTGTAGTCTGAAAGTGATCAAACATGTAATCAAGATGCACTGATCATTACAGGTGATTGGAATGTGAAAGTTGGTTTAAAAAAAAAAAAAGAAAAGAAAAGGATTGACAGTTGGAAAATATGGTAATAGAAATGACTCCAGAGATTATGTAACAGAATTTTGCAAGACCAATGACTTACTCGTTGTAAAACATACTTTTTCTCAAATCAAACCTCAGTTTTTGCTTAAATGAAAAACTTCTATCCATCTCTATTAAAAACTACTATGATTTCATATTAAACAGGTGTATAACTTTGGACTAATTCTTCTTATCAGCATTTATTTGAAGACTGGTACTAAGTTTACTGTGAACTTTGTGATCCAACCACCTTGTCAATTGTACAATTATTTTATCTAAATCTCTTAGAGCAAAGGTGGTAGGTATCAACCTTGCCCAACAAATAAGCACCTTGCTTATGTCTGGATACTAGTTGATACTTTTCCATGTGAGAATGAATGGCACAGAAATGGCCACAGTATTCACAACTCTCAGGCCCAGATCATGTTCCTTTTTGAATGGAGAAGCTACATGCTATAGCTTTTCTGTTATCCTTGTTAGCCCTCACTTAGTCAAAATTTGCCTTCATTTCCTTTGTCCAAAATCATTTCTTATCATTTTTATATGTTATAATTTCATAATGTTTCTTATAGTTGATACTCTGTAAAACCAGATATAGTCAAGTGTTCATATGGGAAAAGAACAAATTGCTATTGTGTGGACTTCAATTCATGGCGACCCCAAGCCATGAGATTTTACAACAGAACTGCATTATATAGGGTTTTCAATGGCTGTTATCTGTTAGAAGTAGATCACAAGACTTTCTTCTAAGTATTGAGAAGAGGAGCCCTGGTGACACAGTGCTTAAGCACTTGAATGCTTACTGAAAGGTCAGAGGTTTGAACACACCAGCAGTTCTATGGTAGAAAGATGTGGCAGTCTACTTCTATAAAGATTACATCCTTAGACACCATATAGGGCAGTACTACTCTGTCCTACAGGGTTGTTAAGAGTTGAAATCAACTCAATAGCAGTAGCTTTTTTTGGTATCATCACTACTGGTATTATTACTATTTTCTCTGCTATTATCTTTCTAAGAACTTTATCATCCATGGTTTTAATGGTTTACTCTTTTGCATGTGTAGAGTCTATGTTTTTAATAATATGCAAATATTCTTGTAAGCCAAATCAAATCCTCAGTAGGGCATTAAGGAACTCAAAAAAATACAGCTATCCTCACTTAGCGACTATATCATTACTCACCATTTTACCTTTACAACTGTAGTAAAAAATCTACTATCAAAGTTCTCCAAAAGAGTAACAAGAGAACCTACAGACTGGGAAAATAAATTGGCAATGACTTATTTGACAAGGGACTAATTTCTCAAATTTATAGAAAACTTCAAAACCTGAATAACAAAAGACAAAAAAATCCAACTAAAAAAATGGGCAGAACAGACACTTCACCAAACAAGGCATTCAGGTGGCCAACAAAGACATGAAGAAATGCACATGTTCATTCACCATTAGAGAGATGCAAATCAAAACAACAATGAGATATCATCTTACCTCAGCACTACAACAAAGTTCAAAAAGACAGAAAACAAATGCTGGCGAGGGTGTATAGAAATTAGAACCCTCATACACTGCTGTTGGGACTGTAAAATGATTCAACCACTGTGGAAAATGGTATGGTACTTCCTTAGAAAGTTGGAACTAGTAATTCCATTTAGTCCAGTAAACTCACTGCTAAGTGTATATCCTAGACAAATAAGAGCTAGAACACAAATAGATATATGCACACCCACACTCATCACAGCATTATTCACAATAGCAAAAAAGATGGAAATAACCTAAATGCCCATCAACAGATGAATGAATAAACAAACTATGGTACATACACACAATGGAAAAGCACGCAACATTAAAAAAAACAAAACGCAAAAAAAAAAGCAAAGCAAACATTAAAGAATAACGGTGAATCTGAGAAACACCTCATAATTTGAAAGAACCCGGAAAACATTAGTTAAGTGAAATATGTCAATCTCAAAAGGACAAATACTGTATGAGACCACAACAATAAAAAGTCAAGAAAGGGTTTACACATAGAAGAAACATTCTCTGATGAGAAGGATGGGAGCGAAGGGAAAATCACTAGATAGAAGACACATATTAATATAGGTGAAGGGAAAGGCAATATACAATAAGGGGAAAATCAGCACAATATCACTAAGGCAGAAGAAGATACTGTGAAAGGTGCACATGAGTTATGGACAACAAAAGTTAGTGTGGTTATATACATACTTCTCTAAGATCAGTAACAACAAACAATAATCTATGACTAAATACACAGGCAAACTTGGAAGCTGAACAGGTATGGGTAGGTGAATGGGACTATACCCAATGAGTATATACAGGCTTGGCAGAAGATATTTCTATATACATATTTGTATGTACTGCAAATACAAACATGTATATAGTAGAGCAAATGGGGCAAAGTTAGGAAAACTTCTTAGCCATAACCACACACCTTGAAAAACTGAATCACTGTGCTTGGGGGCTTAGGACAACAGTCTCAGGGGACAGCTAACATATTACATAGGCATAACATAGTTCATAAAGGCAATGTTCTACATCCTACTGTGAAGAAGTTCAACTGAAGTCTTAAAAGTTAGCAAGTGACCATCTAAGATGCAGCTATTGGTTTCTCCTTGTCTGAAGTAAAAAACAGTGAAGAAAATCAAAGCTGCATGGAAACAATTAGTCCAAAATACTAATGGGCCACATGAACTTTGGCCTCCATGATCCTAAGGCCAGAAGAACTGGATGGTGCCCAGCTACCACTACCAACTTCTCTGAAAGAGATCACAATCAGAGGTCCTGGACAGAGTGGGAGGAAAATGTGGAAGAAAATTCAAAACAATAATAATAATGAAAGACCAGGCTTACTGTTCTGATAGAGACTGGTGGAACCCCTCAAACTATGGCCCTAGCACTGAACTCACCCATGTAGCTCAACTTTCAACCAAACAGTAGACAGGCCTATAAAGTGGACAATAACACCAAGGAAGTATGTGCTCCTCAGAACAATCAACCATACGAGATCAAAAGAGAAACATTTGTCCAGGGATAAAACTTAGAAGGCAGGAAGATCAAGAAAGAAGGAAAAATTAAAATGGGAAACACAGGGAGGAAGTGGAAAGAGAACTGTTACATCATGGGGACTGCAATCAATGTCATGAAAAAAAATGTGCATAAACTGTTGAATGGTAAACCAATTTTCTCTAAACTTTCACCCAAACCACAATAAAAAGTTTTAATAAAGTTACTATTTGACTATTTTTCACATTAATAAAATACGTGTGGCTGTAACAAACACCAAGGCATAAGGCAAGAGTGACATTGGTTGTGATGGTTAAGGCTCTGTGTCAGCTTGGCTGGGCCAATATTCTCAGTTGTTTGGTGGTTATGTAATGATATAGTCATCCTCCATTTTGTGACCTTATATGAACAGCCAATCAGTTTAGAGTTTTCTTGTAGGTGTGGCTTGCATCCAATATAAATGGATGTTCCAGCAAGGTTCACTTAGGCTATCCTAATTTTTGCATAATGTCAATTTTCACACAATGATCTGGTCTTTGGAACTATGTCAGTAAGTGAGGAATGTGTGTAAAATAATATTGTATACTTCATTATTAACAATACTAGCAAAAACAAGAAGGAGTTCTGATTGTGCAGTGGGTAAGTGCTCAGCTGCTAATCAGCAGGTTGATGATTTGAATCCACCTGCCACTTCACAGGAAAAAGATGTAGTAGTCTGCTTCCATACAGATTAAAGCCTTAGGGCAGTTCTACTCTGTCCTACAGGGTTGCTTTGAATTCATATCAACTTATTGGCAATAGATTTTTAATAATAATAGCTAATATTTCCTTAACATTTATTATATACCAGGCACTTCGGTAAGCATTTTACATACATTATTTAATTTAATCTTCATAAGAGCCCTGTAAGGGCTCACTACTATAATCCCCAATTTACACACAAAGAAACTGAGTCATAAAGAAGTTGTATAGTTAGTTTTATGTCATAACTAAAAAGCAGTGGTCTAATTTTGCAATATTGCCTACAATAATCTCACATTATTGTCCATATTTTCTGATGTTTATTTATTTTTATACTCTGAATATTGGGTTAGAGACTCCAGAAAAGTAAATCACTGAATCTAATAAAATAGGTGACAATTTTGACACTTATTTAGTCTTAATCTCACACTTTAGGAAACGGTTAAGAAAGAGGGGTCCACACAGTAACCAGGTCATGTTTGTCATCAAATTAAATTTCCAGGGTTCTCACATATTGTATGATTCCATTCACACGTGATGTCTACCTCCACCACCCACTCCAATGAGTTGATTCTGACTTATAGTGACCCCCATCAAGTTACCAAGACTGTAAATCTTTACAGAAATAGATTGCCTCATCTTCCTCCCATGGAGTAGCTGGTGAGTTCAAACTGCTTACCTTTTGGTTAGCAGCCCAGTGCCTAAACCACAGCACCACCAGAGCTCCTTATGAGATGTCTAGAATAGGCAAATCTTGAGAAACAGAAAGTAGATTAGTGGTTGCCTAGGGCTGAGGGACAGAAAGAGAAGGAAAGTGAAAGTGGGTACAAGGCTCCTTTAGGGATAATAGAAATGTTCTACAATTAGATTATAGTGATGGTTGCACAACTCTGGAAATATACAGAAAACCAGTGTATTGCATGCACATTTTAAAGAGGTTAACATTATGATATGTGAATTATATATCGATAAATATGTGGGAAAAAAAAAATCTTCAAAGGTTCAGTATCAAGTGTCACTCCATGTGGTTGCTGTCTTCCAGAATGAATATGAAAACCAGATGTGTGTTAAACAAGCCTGTACCCAAGAAAGACTGGGAGATCTACTTCTGTAAAGATTTACCACCTCGGAAACCCAAGGGGGTTGCAATGAGTAGGAATCAACTTGATGGCAGTGAGTTTGGTTTTTTTGGATTTGGTGCCCAAGAACAAAATATTCAAACAACAATGGTGAGGATAATGTCCATGCCTGTGAAGTTGGTTGGTTTTATATGAAAGCATTAGTCAGCCTTCAGCCTCTTTCTCAAATGTCATCAGGTAACTTTGGAATAGTAATATCTTTTGATTTTTACCAAAGTATGATAAATGGAAATAATTTCACTCATCACTAATGGAAAAATATTTTAATGGACAACACAGACTAGAAGAAGGAGCAGCAACAGGAGAGTCAGACGACCCCAGAAGACCCATCGGAGGCTCCAATAGAACCTTCTAGAACCTGTGGTCTTGGGGACCCACTCAATCATTCTGGGATTCAGTGTCTTCGTCAGTAAAATGAAGGTGAGAAGAACATAGTCAACTACTCAAAGATTTCTTCCATCTTCATGATTTGAGTCTAATCATCTATTCTAAGAATTTTCTCTGTATGATGACTTGTCCCTTCCTACACATCCTCACTGATCTTTGTCCAAGGAAGCGTCACTGAAAATTCATGAAAGTGTCTTTCCTAATGTTTCGTCTGCCAACCCCTTATCTTACAATTTTATGAGCTATAATATCTGACTAAAACTTTAAAGTTGATATATAAAAACAAAAAGGCAGTTTCCTAAAATAATGCTTATGTGTAGCAAAATGATTGTTCTCTGAAATAAAATGTTACTGTGTTTTGTAAAAATTGAACTTGCCTCGACTCTAACCTGTAACTCCTAATCTATTTTAATTTTTCTAAGAAAAATAATATATTCTTATTAAAGGAAACTAAATTTACAAAAAATTTGAGGAAGTTAAAATCATTCTTAAAGTCACATCAAATAGATTATGGGTGATGTTAACCTACCATAAAATTGTGGTATATTTTGTTCTCAATTTTTTCTCCATGAATAGTTTTTTCTCTTTTTATGTTTCGGAATATAAAGTATAATCTAGCTTAAAAATACTAATACTCAGGAAAGTATACAGAAGAAAATACAAATCACCAGAAATCCTACTACCAAAATAATCACTTTTAACTTATAGTGACCATCCTCTCTGCTGTCTCTCTAGGCATAGTACATACATGATGAGTATATTTTAAACATGGCAAAGTATGTGCTGTACAAATAGTTTAGTTCTCAAACTTTTAAAATAAATAAGGCACTTGATTGCTAACCAGAAGGCTGGAGGTTCAAACCCAACAGCCACTCCTTGGAAGGAAGGTGAGACAATCTACTTCCGTGGTGATACTGCCTCGGAAACCCAAGGAGGGGTCGCTATGAGTTAGGTCCAACTCGACAGCACATAAGAACAACAGCCATTCCATATTATAATTTTTCATAAATACAATTTCACTAGCTATACAATGCTCCATAATGGAATTTTCTTCTACTACTCTTTTGTTATTTCCAACTTTTCGTTATTATAATTAATGCTTCAATAAATATCTTTGTACTTAAAGCTTTTACAACATTTCTACCTAGAAAACTCAAATTTATTGATCTTTTCCTTTTGTGATTTCCTCTATTAGTTGTAGCAAAAGAAAATGCTTCACCATCCAAAGATCGAAATTTATATTAATTTATTTTCTTTCATTACTTTTTAAAAAAAAAGTACTTATCTATCTGCGCTATATTTTTACGCATTTTGAAAGATTCCAAATGTATTTGTTACATAATTAAGTTCTGTCAAACCTAGTGTAAATTATTTGCCCAGAATTTTTCAAATGCACATTTATGTTTTTAAAAGAAATGTGTGCCTCATATTCTTGGCTTTTCACTAAGCTGCAAAAAGCCTTCAGGACTAACAAAATAACCAGAGATTTGATTATCAACAGGAAGTCTTACTGGGCAGGAATGAAGAGGACACTTACACAGGTCAAACTAAAACTAAACAAACAGAAAATACAAGTTCTTAGTGTTAGTAGTTTTATTATTTTAGCCTGAAATAGTCTCAAAAATTCCAAGATTAGCTTAACTCATGAGAAGCTAGTAGTCAATGCAGTGGGCTTACTTTTCGTATGGACTGTTGACTGCTCATCTAAATACTGTCCACAGACAACCTCTATATGCTGCCCCTGGTCACCAGGTTCTTGCCACAGGTCACCAGCAGAACAGAAAGCAGAACAAAAGCTCACTGTCCCCCCTTCCCCGGCAGAAAAACAACACAAAGAACATAGTTTGCCAGTACATAGTGGGTTAATAGAAGCATCTATGATTATGAGAACTATACAGATGTCAGTGTTTACATGGTTACTTCTCTTTGATAATAAACATTGGATTATACTTTCTAAGAACATCAACTTCTCTTATTAGTGCTTTAAAAAATAAATCTTCCCTACCACAGCACTCCTCTGAGGCACAGTACTGTTACTGCTACTTACTAACTGCTATGACTTGGGAAAAATTACTCAACCTTTCTGGGATTGTTTTCTCAATTGTAAAATGGGGATAATAAAGACCATCAACCTCTTAGGGTTGTTGTGAGGATTAAATAAGAGACTTAGAACAGTGAGTGCACTTAGGAAATACTGTTTAAGTGATAGTTATTATTCTTACAATTATTACAACTTCTACAACTACAACTACCACCACCCCCAGAAATGCCAGGCAGTCAAACTTAAATTGAGTTATTCATAATGAAACAAGGAACTGACGAAATCTGTAGGCAGATCTTCTCTGGCAGTAAAGTTTCCTCAGCCTTTGCAATCCCTCGGGAAAATCAGTATTTACTATCATTACTAAAACAGTGAATTCCTGTGGTGGGGGGCAGCACAATCTCCTGTCCCCATATTTTGATGTGTAAGTAGATGATGCATACACACTGGCACCTCTAGTGAACAAGGTCAAGAGTAGGAACCAGAGGTATTAAGCACGGAAAAGGCAGGGGTGGTACTGTTCATTGTAGCCATTAAATGAATCTCCCAAAAGCTATAAACTGCAGATTAAAGTTCCTTTACCTCCCCAGCCATTCAAAACACAATCAAGACTACGGGCAGACAAAATGTGGAAACAGCCCACCTGTCCGACAATAAACAAATGGATAAACAAAATGTGGTACATATATATAATGGAATATTACTCTGCCATGCAGAGAAATGAAGTCCTGATACACGCCACAGCACGGATGAACTTTGGAAACGTTGTTGTTGTTGTTGTTATGTGCTGTCAAGTCGGACCTGACTCATAGCGACCCCTCCTTGGGTTTCTGAGGCAGTATCACTATGGAAGTAGATTGCTTAACCTTCCTTCCGAGGAGTGGCTGGTGGGTTTGAACCGCCAGCCTCCTGGTTAGCAGTCAAGTGCCTTAGGCACTATGCTACCAGAGATCCCTTGGAAACATCAGGCTGAGTGAAATAAGTCAGTCACAAAAAGACAAATATTGTATGATCTCACTTATGTGAATTATCGAAAATAGGCACATGTATAGAGACCAAAGTCTATCAGTAGTTACCAACAGTGGGAGTGAAGGGGAAAGGAAGACACAAAGCTTAAGGAATACTGAGCTTCTATTAAGGCTGATGGAAAAAATTTAGGAACGGGTTAAAGGTAATGGTTGAACAACATGATGAACATAATTAATGTCAGTGAACTATATACGTGACAACTATTGAAATGTAAATATTTTGTTACTTGTATATTTACCATGATCTCACACACACACACACACACACACACACACACACACACACGAAGACTACAGGCAGGAATACCAGTGAGGGAGGTATGAATAGAACTGGCCTGCTGGGCAAAAGTCAATCAAGGTTCAGCAGTGAGAAAGCCCATTTCTAGTATCACAATCACTCCCAGTTACTCATTTCTTTCTTCAGATTCTTGATCTTCTACAACCATTCAGTTTTCCTGATGTTTAACGTGTAGGCCAGTTCAAGTTGAAATAGTTGGTCTAAGCATTTGTCTCCAACTGTGAAACTCAGATTCATTTTAAAGCAAATCGGGATCATGTTTCTGGTCATCAGCCAAGTTCAAAACCATCTGGAATTTAAGAGACAACTACAGCACTTGCAAATCAGCAAGAAATCATGTTGGATAAAAAATAATCATATCAAGAATTAACCTCAAATTAGATGGTCTGGAACAAGAAAAATGCCAAGCTCTGCTTGATTTTAGCCAAAGTCAGAGTTGTAATAAAACTAAACCAGTTCAGCAAGATGAGAAAATTGAAATGTGTGTCCCAAGCCCAAAATCAGTAATCTGAGATTTACTTAGATCTTTTATCCCCAAGTTTCAGATTTTTAGTAGTCTATTGTACCATCTCACACACATCCCACTCTCCCACACACTTCTGGAGGAAATGTATTTTGATGTCACTAGTCTCTGGGGAAAACCCTAAAATCTAGTTTTTAAGGAGTTTCCTTTTTACCTTGTCCCTTACCATATTGTTTAATTCTGTTTCTAATTGACTGGGATTCTGCTTTATTATTATCTCATGGTGAGGAGGCCTTGGGAACACAGAAATGAAGATGTTTACGACATAAAGGAGCTTCGAGTAAACTTTTTAAGAACTATACCCATTAAGCACAATCAAATAATTAATTAGTAAAATGTCATAACATTTTTCATTAAAATAATTGAACAGTGGCAATCATGCCTACAAAGCCTTCTTTTAAAATTTAAATTAATAACATAATAATAATAATTAATAATAGCACATATATGCAGTAATGGTATATACAAAGCAAATCACTACAACTTTTACCTTTTTTGTTTTTAGAAAGCTAAATTCACCTAATGCATTTGCTATTAAAGAAAATATCTCCAGAGACAGGGATAATAATATAGACATACAATTGTGTTTTAGGGGAATGAGTTATCATTAGTTCTATAATCCTAAAATAGCAATTCAGCCATAATAGCTTGACAACTACAGCTTCAGCATAGATGGGAACTGGAATCCTTAAAGTACAGCAGATGCATCTCAATGATTTTTTTTAATTACCCATTTCCTTCTCCCTTCTTCTTCTCTTTTTTTTTCTTTTTTAACAGAGAAGGAATATAAGAAGAAAAGAGAATAAAAAGGCAATATGAGAAGCATGCTAACCTATTTTAAACCTTGTTTAAATTACCTTGAACTAACACATACTTGAAATACAAGTGAAGCTGTATTTCACAAGTGTTGCAAACTTTAAAATGCCATCAAATTGAACTACTTTTACAGAACACTGACACAAGATTGTCTTGGTGACAAATTAACAGAGGTAGGATTGCTCTGTAGATCTTTTACATTTATGAGACTGAGGAAAATATTCTCTTGGTAATTAATCTGTTGACTTAATTTCATTTTACTGTTGTTAACAATGCTTTTGGGTTTTATAAGGCATACTCCACTTTTACAGTCACTATTTCTGCCTACTCTAATCTGGTCTGAGAACAAAAACAGTGACAACTGAGAACGATTTTCAGTTTGGCGTAATCCACCTGTCTGCTCAGCCCAAATCACTTCCTAGGCAGGTATTTTATGAGGCATTACAGAAAAATCTCTGACTTTTCCAACAGAAAACTGAAGTAGTACCCTGTTCATTGTAACTGTCAGCAGTAGGCCCAAGGGAAAACCATGCATCAGACAAGCCTGCACAAGCGAGGAGACAGATAACGCTAGCTGGGCCACCACGCGCTGCTGCCTAATGTTCACAAAAAATAAAACCAACCATGCATACAGCCACCGTGATGATACCTAGAAGACTGAATGGGAGGACACAAGGAAAGTAATTCTGAAAAATGAACTGAAAACGCTTCCAAACAAATACAAATCTCTAGGCTACAACTCCAAAATATATATGTCATTCCTCCTTGGCTTCTGCTTGTATTTGCTATTGTCTAACGATGTGTACATGATAAGGAGAAACAGAACACCCCAAATCTCCATAAGATCAGCAAATTCACATTACTTTCCAAAAGAAGGCAGCAACAGCATAACTGCTACCCTGTCTGTCATTACATTGCCCCCTGAGCATAGAAAGAAAAGCTGACATACGCAGCACAAAGTTCAAAACGTGATTTACTAACCTGGTGCCCCTGTGGAAGCAGTCGCTTCATATTGCTTTAAAGAAAGAATCCTTACTATGAAACTAATCTCCAAAGCAGCTGACAGGCGAGAGGGAAAAAAATTTACTACCCTGAGAATCCACATAAACAGGGAATGCAATCCTTGTTCTCAAGCTCAATGCAGGCCAACTCCCTAAAGGCAATTTAAGTCATAGCCAAGCCCACAAAGCACTTTAGCCTATAAGCTCTAGTAATGAACTTGAAACCACACCCCATATGTTAAACAGGCACTTCATGGCTGTGAGAAATAAAACCCATGTACAGAATGAGCTAAAGCTTTGAGCTTCATTTCTGTACTTGCTGCCCAAGAAAACTCTTACACAAACTTAAACAAAAAGAACTCTCACGCCCTTTCCTCCACTCAGACACTGTATTAAAGTGACTGGTTCATTTTAAACAAGGCAAATACAGTCTGCCTTCCATGAGGGCCACGAAATGACTTTCACGTTGTTAAAGTTGGGTGTAGTACAGCAATTTCACATTGCATAAGAGGGACACATAAATTGTTTCTGAGAATCAAACTCATATTAAAAAAAAAAAAAAATCACTGCCTTCAAGTAGATGTCTATTCATAGCAACCCCTCCTTGGGTTCCCGAGGCAGTATCACTGCAGAAGTAGATGGCCCAACCTTCCTTCTGAGGAGTGGCTGGTGGGTTCAAACCTCCAGCCTTCTGGTTAGCAGTCAAATGCCTTAGGCACTATGCCATCAGAGCTCCCTCAAACTCATATAGCATCACTATATTCAGATTTTTTTAAATAGTATCTTGTTGTTGTTAGTTGCCGTTACACTGACTCCATTAAACATAATTTCAACTTCATCTATCACTACAGTCAAAAAAAATGTAGCTGAAGGTTCATCATAAAAACTTCCTGACTTTTAACTGTGGTAACTATAAATCTGACCATCACTTTTTTTTTTTTTTTTTAATTTTTATTTGATTTGGGTGCAAGTTTACAGAGCAAATTCATTTTCCATACAGCAGTTCACACACACTTTGTCTCATGACATTGATTGCAATTTCCCACAATGCAACAGCTCTTTTCCCACTTCCTCCCCATAGTTACCTCTATGCTGTGTCCTTCCCTCCCATGCACTTGTGCCCCGAGCTGTCTCTCTGTGTATACACAGCCCTTCTATTCTCCCATGATTGATCTCTCCAAGGAGTGTATCTACCTAATGTAAATGTTCAGCTCATATACCTACCTGTTTTTTGTTCGGCTGGAAGCCACAGGTGTGGGTTCAATTCCAGACCTGAAGGGCAGCTAGGAGCCATAGTCTCAGGGGTTCCATCAGGCTCCATCAGATCAGCAAACCTGTTCCCTTTTTTTTTTTTTTAATGATTATTTTGAGTTTTGTTCCACATTGTTATCCCACTCTTTCCAGGATCTCCTACACAGATCCCTCTCCGAGTGGTTTACAGTGGTGGCCAGGTACCATCTAGCTCTTCTGATCTCACAGTCATATAGACTGAGGATCACATAGTGTACCAGTCCCTTGGACTAATTGTTTCCATGCATCTTTTGTTTTCTTCATTCTTCTTGGCTCTGGATGAGGAGAGACCCATTGTTGCATCCAGATGGCCACTTGCAAGCTTTTAAGATTCCAGTCACTACTCGCTAAACCAGGATGTAGAACAATGTTTTTGTGTGGTATGTTATGCCAATTGAGCTTGATGTCCCCTGCAACCCTGGTTCCGAGCCCACAGGTCCAAACTACTCACTCCTTTTGGGTAGTTGGCTTTGGCCAAGAAGCGACTACAACTTTGTCCCTTGTCAGTCTGCTATATATCTGGAAATTCTTACAGAACATACAAATGTTGTTGTTGTTGTTGTTATGTGTCATCAAGTCGGACCCAACTCATAGCAACCCCTCCTTGGGTTTCCGAGGCAGTATCACTATGGAAGTAGATTGCCCCATCTTCCTACCGAGGAATGGCTGGTGGGTTTGAACCACCAGCCTTCTGGTTAGCAGTCAAGTGCCTTAGGCACTATGCTACCAGAGCTCTGAACATACAAATATACTTGTAGAAACATTGTCTGCCAAACCTATACATCTGACTATCACTCTTGTAACTCAGTTTTACCATCTAACTCAGGATACACTTATAATATGAAAAGATTCAGTTGCCTTTTAAACTCAAGTAAGAAATTTATTTTTCATTCTAGAAAAATGTAACTGATAATTTCCCTAACGCAGTTAAATCTTAATAAATAAATAAATAAATAATATGCCAGCATACTGCTTGAGAAAGATTAAGTATCCTTGTTTGGCTTTTTAACATAGTGCTTTCTCCTACTTTGTAACTCCAAGAACAGTTTTAATTCTGACTTGTTTTCATGGCTTCTACTTAAATAAGATCAATTTAACTTACTGCTTAAACTTTCCAAACTTAAATTATTATTTCTTCTAAACCATAAATTTGAACCAAATATGCCAAGAAAAACTTAAAGTCACTTGTTGCCAAATATCTTTACATATATTATGTAACACTCAAAAGCTATAAACCATTATAGCTCAACAAGGTCCAGCCTGAAAAGCTGGGATATTACCTCAGATTCAACACCTGCTGGCCCACCCTCTTCCACCTCTGGTCAGAGGTCAGAGTCTCCCTGGCATCAATTTCAAATGAGGATGCAAGACAATTACCTCAATGAGACAGGAAACCTCACCCTGGTGGCCAGCGCCTTAAAAGGAGCCAGTACCCCACCTTGTGGTAAAAACCAAGAGAAGCCTGCCAGTTGAACAAACCTCAGGGGAAATAGTATTATTTTATTATTTTGATGTTGGAAAGAAAATAGAAAGGGGAGAGAGAAGGATCAGTTAAAAGGGCACATTAATGCCACATATAATGTGTGGTAAGGATCATTTAAAAAAAATTTTCCAAAATGGCTAAAATATCAATGTTGTGTTGCTTGTTATAGACATTTTCCCACAATTAAAAAAAATTGTTAAAAAATTTTTTTCCAACAAGAGTGGAACATTTCTAGAGGATATGAAAATAAATGCTCATGTAAAAATAAGAGGTAATCACATTCAAAACCATCTCTTTTATGTGGATCTGATTTGCAAATATATACGATGATTTGCATTCACAAAGAAATCCTCTGATAAATAATACTGATCTCTGCTTTGCCCAAAGAGCTGCAAGAAAAATTCCTGTAAGGCCAATGTAATCTCCCAAATGGAAGAAACTTGGAGAGATTCCCAGTGCAGCTAGAAAAGTACTGATGGAGTTGTTAAAATTTTGTGTTCCCCAGGATTGTTCTGTTTTTATTTTCTCTGCCAAAGAGTATTTCCTTTTGGTCTCACATAAATTATTTTTGCTAAAATACATGTCTGATTATCAACCTCATGGAGATGAAAAACAGTGAAACAGTTTGATATTGGGTCCCAAATTCTGTAACAGTCTTTAAAACAAAAAACCTCAACAATAATAAAAGTATAGTTGGATGTGACTTTTAAATGAGTCCAAGCTATACTACTGAAACTAAAACTAATCTTAATAGATAATATTTATGGAGCTGTGCCATGAGCCAGGCATGATTCTAAAGCACTTTCCAAGTATTACAAGTACTAATGTATCTAAATCTCACAATTCTATTTTAACATCAGTTTTACAGATTAGGAAACTGAGGCACCCAAAAGGAAGCACCTTGACGATATCACACAGCTAGTAATGGAGTTGGAACTAGAACCCAGACACTTTGGCTCCAAACTCCATGTTCCTGACCACATACTTCTATACCCTGTCCTCCACTGCACAGACAGTAAGGAGTACCTAACTGTCATCGAGTTAATTCTGACTCATAGTGACCCCCATTGGGTATCCAAGGCTGTAAATCTCTATAGAAGTAGATTGCCTCATCTTCCTTCCACAGAGTAGCTGGTAGGTTTGAACCACAGCCTTCTGGTTAGCAGCCAAATGCTTTACCCAGTATGCCACCAGAGCTCCTTGTTGTTGTTGTTGTTGTTATGTGCCGTCGAGTCGGCCCCGACTCATAGCGACCCCTCCTTGGGTTTCCGAGGCAGTATCACTACGGAAGTAGGATT
>NW_006921755.1:392872-401757 GCF_000298275.1 Orycteropus afer afer | reverse complement strand
ATAGGAGTCCTCTAACATCACATCACAAAGGTGTCATCAATGGATTTTTGAACCAGAATGTGATCAGATGTGCCTGTTGGAAAGAAATGAGGAGGCACTAGGCCTTGTAGCCACCATCCATTTGTCAGTTTGTTATACTGTGGTGATCTGCATATTGCTGTGATGCTTGAAGCTATGCCATCAGTATTTTAAATACAAGCAGGCTCACCCATGTTAGACAAGTTTCAATGGAACTTCCAGACTAAGACACATTAGGAAGAAAGGCCTGGCAATCTACTTCCAAAAATTATTTTTTAAAACTCTGTAAATGCCAATGGAATATTATCCAATCAGTCTAGTGCTAGAAGATGAGCCCCCATGTTGGAAGGCACTCCAAATACATAGTGACCACAACAATGGATTGAGCATACCAATAATCTTAAAAGAGGGTGCAGGACCTGGCAATGTTTTGCTCTGCTGAACATGAGGTTGCCAGGAGTCAAAGCTGCCTTCATTGGCAACTAATAGACTTTGTAGTGTAAGCAGGAACTCAGAAGACATTCCAGGTAAATGGAAGTTTACCACTATGGTAAACTACAAATTGTCACTTTTACAAACTCTGTCAGGAAGGTTGGTGTAGTACTCCTGGTAGGAAATGTGGCAGTGCCCATGTCCTGGGCCTGAGTCACCAGGTGGTTATTAATACATTCACAGAGCTGGGTAGCATAGAAGAAAGAACAGGTCAGGGGAGGGAAGGCAGAAGACCAAGATGAGTTCCTTTTGCAGGCTGAGTCTGAGATGCTGCAGATGCCCATCTGGTGCTCCAATCTCTGTATAGATGGGAAGGTAGACTTAGGAGACATTAGCACATAAAGGGTAGCTGCAGCTGGGGCACAGGGGTGGGCTCAATGGCATTGTCTTTGCAGAATACATGGCTGAAAAGGAAAGGGTGAAGTTTTAAGGTACAGGGTTTCTGAGTATCTCAGAATTCAGGAGGAATATGAACTAAAGAGCCCTGGTAGTGCAGTGGTTAAGAGCTCTGTTGCTCCATGGAAGAAAAGACTTGGCTATCTGCTCGTGTAAAGACTACAGTCTAGGAAACCCTATGGGGCAGTTCTACTCTGTCGTAATAGAGTCCCATTGAGCCAGAATTGACTGGACAGCACCTAACAACAATAATAATAATATGAACTTGGATGGTAAAAAAGTTTCTAACTACCCTCTCACTGAAAATTAACATTTTCTTCCATTACAAATAAAGAGTGCTGGTGGCATTGCAGATAAGGTATTTGGCTGCTAAAAAGAAGGTCAGCAGTTCAAACCCACCAGCTGCTCCAGGGAAGGAAGACAGGGAGATCTTCCATAAAGATTTATTGTCTCAGAAACCCTATAGGGAATGCCATGAGTTGGAATCAACTCAATGGCAGTAAGTTTGGGGTTTTTTTGGTGCAATAATAATATAGACCTTAGATGGACTTCCAGTAAGGTACAAAAGAGGCAGACAAGCTACAAAGGCCCTCTTCAACAAAGAGAAGAGATACCAATTGACACAGATACAGAAAATAATCCTGGAGTCCTGAGCTTTGAAAGGAAGAATATAGAAGTGGATTAAACACCAACTAGTAGAAGAACTGGGCCTGGGGTTTAGTGGCTGCTTTTTGCTTGGAGGCAGCTCTTTATTAAGACCAGGGCCTGGGGTAGGTGGGCCCGAGGCTTGGAGACTGCTTTTCATTTGGAGTTGGCTCTATATTAAGGCCGAGCCCTGAGGTAGGTGGGTCTGAGGCTTGGAAGCTGCTTTTCATTGGGTGTGGATCTATACTAAGGCTGGGGCCCAAGGTAGAGGGACCAGGGCTCAGGGGCTGCTTTTTACTTTAAGGCCATTGCCCAAGGTAGGCAGGGGCAGAGGGGTTAGGAACAACTAAGGGAGATGAACTTGTCTGCCAGTTTGTTGTGCTGTGGTGGCTTGTTTTCTGCTATGAGGCTGGAGGCTATGTCACTAGGTATTTCAAATATCAGCAGGGTTACCCAGGTAGGCAGGTTTCAGCGGAGTCTCCAGGCTAAGACAGACTCAGAAGAAGGAAGAGGCCATAAAACAATTGGCCAGTTAAAACCTTATGAATAGCAGTGAAACACTGTTTGATATATTACTGGAAAACTTTATGAATAGCCTGGAAACACTGTGAAATATAGTGCTGGAAGATGAGCCCATCAGGTCAGAAGGCATTCAGAATTTGACTGGGGAAGAGCTGACTCCTCAGAGTAGAGACAATCTTAACAAAATGGATAGAGTAAAGTCTTTGGGACCTTCACTGACTGATGTGGCACAATTCAAAATAAGTAGAAACAGATACAAACATCCGTTAATAATGGGAACATGGAATGCACAAAGTATGAATCCAGGAAAATTGGAAGTTGTCAAAAATTAAATGGAACACATAAAGATTGATATCTTAGGTGTTAGTGAGCCAAAATTTCTGTTTATGGCAATTATGAATCAGACAATCATATGATCTACTATGCCTAGAATGACAAATTAAACAGGAATGGTGTGGCATTCATTGTCACAAAGAGTGTTTCAAGATCTCTCCTGAAGCACAATGCTGTCAGTGATAGGATAATATCCATATGCCTACAAGGAAGACCAGTTAATGCTACTATTATTCAAATTTACACACCAACCACCAAAGCCAAAGATGAAGAAATTGAAGATTTCTACCAATTTCTGCAGTCTGAAATTGACAGAACATGCAGTCAAGATGTGTTGATTATCACTGGTGACTGGAATGCCAAAGTTGGAAACAAAGAAGAGTTACCAGTAGTTGGAAAATATGGCCTTGGTGATAGAAATAACACTGGAGATCACATGATAGAATTTTGCATGGCCAATGATTTATTCATTACAAATCTTTTTTCAACATAAGTGACAACTATACATGTGGACTTCACCAGATGGGATACACAGGAATCAGATTGACTACATCTGTGGCAAGAAGTGATGGAGAAGTCCAATATCTTCAGCCAAAACAAGGCCAGAAGCTTATTGTGTAACATACCATCAACTGCTCATATGCACATTCAAGCTGAAGTTGAAGACAATTAAAACAAGTTGACAAAAGCCAAAATATTACCTTGAAAAGATCTCTCCTGAGTTTAGAGAACACTTAAAGAATAGATTTGATGCATTGAACACCAGTGACTGAAAACCAGAGGAACTGTGGAATGACATAAAGAACATGATCCGTGAAGAAAACAAGAGGTCATTAAAAAGACAAGAAAGAAAGAAAAGACCAAAATGGATGTCCAAAGAGACTCTGAAACTTACCTCTGTGCAGAGAGTAGCTAAACCAAATAGAAGATGTGACAAAATAAAACAGCAGATTTCAAAGAGCAGCTCAAGCAGACAAAGTAAATCACTGTAATGAAATGTGCAAAGACCTGTACTCAGAAAACCAAAAGGGAAGACCACACTCAGCATTTCTCAAGCTGAAAGAACTGAGGAAAAATTTAAGCCTCCAGTTGTAATATTGAAAGATTCTATGGGCAAAATATTGAATGATGCAGGAAGTATCAAAAGAAGATGGAAGGAATACACAGAGTCACTGTACCAAAAAGATCTGGTTGATTTTCATCCATTTCAGGAGGTGGCATGTGATCAAGAACCAATGGTATTGAAGGAAGACGTTGAAGCTGCACTGAAGGAACTGGTGAAGAACAAGGCTCCAGGAATTGATGGAATACCCATTGAGATGTTTCAACAAACAGATGCCCTGCTGGAGGCACTCTCTGGGTTATGCCAAGAGATTTGGAAGACAGCTACCTGAAAAACTGACTCAAAGAGATCCATATTTGTACATATTCCAAAGAAAGGTGATCCCACAGAATGTGGAAATTATTGAACAATATCGTTAATATCGCATGCAAGTAAAATCTTATGGAAGATAATTCAAAAACAGTTGCAGAAGTATATTGACAGAGAGCTTCCAGAAATGCAAGCTGAATTCAGAAGAGGATGTGGAATGAGGGATATCATTGCTGATGTCAGATGGATCTTGGCTGAAAGCAAAGAATACCAGAAAGATGTTTACTTATGTTTTATTGATTATACAAAACCATTTGATTGTGTGGATCATAACAAATCATGAGTAACATTGAGAAGAATGGGAATCCCGGAACACATGAGGAACCTGTACATAGATCAGGAGGCTGTCATTCAAACAGAACAAGGGGATACTACATGGTTTAAAATCAGTAAGGGAGTATGTCAGGGTTGTATCCTTTCACCATACTTACTCAATTTATACACTAAGCAAATAATCTGAGAAGCCAGATTATATGAAGAAGAATGTGGCATCAGGATTGGAGAAGGACTCATTAACAACCTGTGACATGCAGATGGCACAGCTTTGCTTGGTGAAAGTCAGGATGACTTGAAGCACTTACTGATGAAGATTAAAGTCTACAGTCTGCAGTATGGATTGCATCTCAATATAAAGAAAACAAAAATCCTCACAAGTGGTCCAATCAACAGCTTCATGGTGGATGGAGAAAAGATTGAAGTTGTCAAGGATTTCATATTACTTGGTTCTACAATCAATATCAATGGAAGCAGCAGTCAGACTACCTATTGCTTTGGCCAAATCTGCCTAAAAAGTCCTCTTTCAAGTGATGAAGAGCAAAGATGTCTCCTTGAAGACTAAGGTGTGCCTGATCCAAGCCATGGTATTTTCAATCGCCTTTTATGCATGTGAGAGCTGGACAATGAATAAAGAAGACTGAAGAAGAGTTGATGCTTTTGAGTTGTGGTGTTGGAGAAGAATGCTAAGAGTATCATGGTCCACTGAAAGGACTAACAAATCTGTCCTGAAAGAAGTGCAGCCAGAATGCTCCTTGGAAGTGAAAATGGCCAGACTTTGGTCATGTTGTCAGAAGGAACCATTCCCTGAAGAAGGATATCACACTTCATAAAGTAGAGGGTCAATGAAGAAGGGGAAGGCCCTCAATGAGATGGATAAACACAGTGGCTGCAAAGATGGTATAACAAAGATCATGAGGCTGGCACAAGACCAGGCAGTGTTTTGTTCTGCTGTGCATAGGGTCACTATGAGTAGGTGATGACTCGACAGCACCTAACAACAATAACAGTAGAAGAACCTGCATGATAACAGTGAATACGAAGACAAACAGAGCTGCAGCTATCCTGCAGTGGTGTTAGGACCTGAAAATTAACCTGAAAGTTGGCCCTTCTCACCAAGGGCTGCATGGATGACTGCATTGGTGGCAGATGACTAAAAAAGGGAAAAAACAAAGAAGACAAACTGATCTGTGGACTTTTGGCTGTCCAGAGGGTGCTGCCATTTTGAACGTTTACAAGCTGTGCAGCCACTTTGGATATATAAACGACAGCATTCTGGTTCAGATTCTAGGGACCTAAAAATAGGCTCCACTTACCAAGGACAACACAGATACACTGGAGGTATGACTGGAGAGATGTGATATTCCCCCTATTATTCTACCCCACATCCTCTTGGTGAATGGAAGTGCAGCCATCCCTGACCTCCACCCACTTTCTGGGCAGACAGGAATTCCATCCCACCTTGTGTGCTCTGACAAAGCCTGGGTGCATGCCCTCCTCAGATTTGTTTTATGTTCGTTTGTTTTTAAATTATTCTTTTTTTTAATCTTCCTATTTTATTTATTTATTTATTTTTCCCTTCCCAGGTTCTAGTTTTTGGCTTTTTTTTCTCTTCCTTTTCCTGGTTCCCATTTTTTTGTTTCTTGTGGTTCTTCCCATCCCTTGTTTTTCTTTTTGGATTTTTTGCATTTTTTTTCCCTTCATTATTCACTTACTCTAGCTCTTTTCTTTAATTTTTTTTTTTTTTTCCCCACTCCCCAGGCATTTGACTGATAACCAGAAGACTAGTGGTTCAAATCCTCCAGCCACTCCTCAGAAGGAAGACTGGGCAATCTATTTCTGTAGGGCTACCACCTTGGAAACTCAAGGAGGGGTCACTATGAGTCAGAACAGACTCAATGGCAGTGAGTTTGGTTTTTGGTCAGGTATTGGGGGTTGTTTTTACTATTCTCTATTTACATTTCTTTTGTTTTTTAAAAATATTTCTTTAAATATTTTATCTCATTTACTGCCTTTCCTCTTCCCACCCCCCTCTCTTTTTGGTGATTGTTCTTGTATGTTTATGTTGTGTGTGTTTTTTGCCCTCTTTTTTTTTTTTTTAATTGTTGTTTTTGTCCAAATGAGTGGAAGACAGCAACCATGCCTATATGACTCAACGATTCTCACACCTACTGCAGCCCCATCTACTGAATAAGGGCCACCACCTCCTTCTGCACCAACTGGCCAATGATAGATGACAGCCAGTACAAGCCCAACTCACTCCTAATTGCTCTTCACAAACAGTTAACAGAGATCTGTGCACACTCTCTCATTCTCTACCACACCCACCAGGAGACCGATGAAGAGTACATAATGGCTGTCAATAAGCATATAGAGGAGCACAGTATCCTGCTTACTCGAATACATCCAAACAAAACAAAGAAAATGAAAATCTTGGGGGAATCACTCTAACATACAACCACCAATTAAATATAAATACAACATCATAATGTCTTGGAGACAACAGACCATCAAAGTCCATACAAAGAAGCAAGATAAAACAGTACAAACAAGGGACTAGGATACAGACCCAGAACACATCCCTAAGGAAGAAGCAGGACTGGAACTCCCTGATGAGGAATTCAAAAGAATTATATTTAGGTACCTTCACCAGATTGAAAGACAGATCAAGAAAAATACTGAAAAATTTAAGGAAAACACAGACAAAAGCCTAGAACAACTTCAGAAGACAATAAATGAAAGAAATGACAATATAAATTAAAAAATGAGAAATGATACAAAATCTACACATAGAAATCAAGACTAATACAAAATTTTCAGAAATAGGTAACACATTGAAAGAGAAAGGAGTAGAATTGAATCAATGGAAGCCAGAATTAGTGAGATTGAAGACAAACATCTCAATATTTCTTTGAAAAGGGATCAATCAGAAAAAAGATCAAAACAAAATGAAGAAAGCCTAAGGTCCATGTGGGATACCATCAAAAGGAATAATTTACTTGTAATTGTAACTCAAGAACAGGAAGAGAAAAAGAAAACCACAGAGAAAATTGTTGAAGATTTGTTGGAAGAGAATTTTCCTGATAGGATGAAAGACCAGAATATATCCATTCAAGAAGTCCAATGAACCCTGAACAAGACAGATGCCAAAGAAAATCACAAAGGAATATCATTATCAAACTCACAAAAACAAAATGAAGAAAGAATCCTGACAGCAGCATAAGAAAAATGAAGTTACCTACAAAGGGCAACCAGTAAGACTAAGCTCTAATTTCTCAGCAGAAATAATGCAGGCGATAAGGCAATGGGATAGTATATATAAAACCCTGAAAGAAAACAATTTCCAACCAAAACTTATAAACCCAGCAAAACTGTCCCTCAAATATGATGGTGAAATTAGGACATTTCTAGATAAGCAGAAATTAAGGGAATTTGTTAAAATCAGACCAACCTTACAAGAGAGGCTAAAGGAAATCCTTTGGACAGAGAACCAATAATAGCAAACAACAAGTGACCATTAACACACATGATGACATAACACAGAAACCAACCCAGTTATGGAAGTATCCAAAGTAAAATAAATTTACAAGATTGTAAACAGGGAACCAGAGACATCAATTGGTAAATGAGAATAACTACAAACCAAAAAGAAGGAAAAAATAGTGTAGTTACAGAACTTCTAAATGGTGAGGAAGTCAAGACAATTGCAAGATAAAACAGACTGTTCTAAAGTTGGGAAGAGAATTATAAATCACAGAGTAGCCTCAAAGAAAAATTATGAATTTTTGCATCAAAATAGAAGACAAGCACAAATATGTAGCAAATACTAAAACATGAAGGAAATGATAACATGATTCATAAAGAAAATGACCTCAGCACAGAAAATTATCTGGAATAAAGAAATCAGCAACACCATGAAAAAACACATAACAAAATGACACCAACACATTCATACTTGTCGATAATAACACTGAATATAGATGGATTAAAAGAACCACTCAAGAAATGGAAAGTTGCAGAGTTGCAGACTGGATAAGAAAATATAACTCATCAACATGCTGTCTACAAGAGAGACACCTCAGACACAAAGACAAAAATAGACTAAAAAATGAAACAAGAAAATGGCAATCAAAAAAACAGAAGTGGCAATACTAATATCTGATAAAATTGACTTTAAGCCAAAAACCACCATAAGAGAAAAAGAAGGGTGCTATATAATGATTAAAGGATAAATTGAACAAGAGGACATAACAATAATAAGTATCTATGCACCCAATGAAAGAGCCCCAAAATACATAAATCATACTTTAACAGAATTGAAAAGGCAAACAGATGCCTCCACATTAATAGTAGGAGACTTTAATACACCACTTTCAATCAAAGATAGAACAAATGGAAAGAAACTCAACAAGGATGCAGAACAACTAAACAATACAATTCACCAACTTTACCTTATAGATATCAATAGAGCACTTCCCCAATGACAGCACGATATACATTCTTTTCTATTGCACATAGAATATTCTCCAGGATAAACCATATGTTAGGACACAAAGCAAGCCTCAATAAATTTCAAAACATTGAAATACTGCAAAGCATCTTCTCAGATCACAATGCAATAAAATCAGAAAACAACAATAGGAAGATAAACAGAAAAAGAGCAAACACATGGAAACTGAATAACACCCTCCTGAAAAACAACTGGGTAATAGAAGAAATAACAAATGAAATTTTAAAATTACTTGAATCAAATGAGAATGAAAACATAACATAC
>NW_006921755.1:391896-392422 GCF_000298275.1 Orycteropus afer afer | reverse complement strand
ACTATGAAGAACTGTACTCCAACAAATTTGAAAATCTGGAAGAAATGGACAGATTTCTAGAAACACACCACTTACCTAAATTAACACAGACTGAGGTGGAAAATCTGAACAGATCTATAACAAAAGAAAAAAATTGAACAGGTCATTAAAAAATTAGCAACAAAAAAAGTCCTGTTCCAGACACTTTCAATGGAAAATTCTAACTAACGTTCAGAGAAAAACTGACACCAATCCTACTCAAACTATTACAGAACACAGAAAAGGATGGAATCCTCCTAAATTCATTATATGAAGCAGCCATAACTTTGATACCAAAACCAAGCAAAGACATCACTAAATGAAAAACTACAGACTAATATCCCTCATGAATATAAACTAAGAATCTTCAACAAAATCCTAGCCAACAGACTCCAATAATATATCAAAATAATAATAATAATAATAATACATTATGACCAAGTGGGTTTCATACCAGGTATGCAAGGTTAGTTCAACATTAGGAAAACAATCAATATGGTCTATCACA
>NW_006921755.1:366727-390041 GCF_000298275.1 Orycteropus afer afer | reverse complement strand
AAAAAACAATTTATGGCATAAATATACTTTCAAGCATCACCCAAAATGCACAAACAACAGAAGATAAACTAGATGAATGGGACCTCCTAAAAATTAAATTTTTAAGTACTTCAAAAGACTTCTACAAAAGAGTGAAAAGAGAAACTACAGACTGGAAAAATATTCAGCAATGACATATCTGACAAGGGACTTACCTCTAGAATTTATAGAAAACTCCAGTACCTCAACAACAAAAAGACAAACAATCCAATTCAAAAATGGGCAGAAGACATCAACAGGCACTTTACCAAATAGGATATTCAGGAGGGCAACAAACACATGAAGAAATAGGTTCAAAATCATTTCCCATTAGAGAGATGCAAATCAAAACAACAATGAGATACCATCTTGCCCCAGCAGTAGTAGCAAAATTCAACAAGACAGAAAATAACAAATGCTGGCAGGGATGTGGAGAGATCAAGACTCTTATACACTGATGGTGGGGCTGTCAAATGATACAACCACTGTGGAAAGTAGTATGGCGATTCCTTAAAAAGTTGGAATTAGAAATACCATTTGTTCCAGTAATCCCATTCCTAGGTATATATCCTAAAAAAGTGAGAGCTACAAAAAGAACAGATACATGCACACCCATGTTCATTACAGCACTATTTACAATAGCCAAAAGATGGAAACAACCTAGGTGCCCACCAACTAAAGAATGGATAACCAAACTATGGTACATACACACAATGGAATACTATGCAACACTAAAAATAATGCAGAATCTGGAAAACACCACATAACGTGGATGGACTTGGGAGGACATTATGCTGAGTGAAATACGTCAATCACAGAATATTCTATCAGTTCATTATTGTAAAAAGTCAAGGAAAGGTTTATATATGGAACAAAACTTTCTTTGTTGGTTACCAGTGGTTGGAGGGGAGAGGAGATGTTCTGGTTACTTAGTGCCGCTTTGACAAGAATATACCACAAATGGGATGGCCTTAACAAATGGGAGTTTATTCTCTTACAGTTCAGGAGGATAGAGGTCCAAGTTCAATGTGCCAGGCTCTAGGGGCTGTGTAAAAGCCCCTCAACCTTGGGCTTCAGCTCTGCCTCTTGCTCCATGCCCACTGAAGCTAGGGGCATCTCTTCACTCAGGTAGCTACTAGCTGCTGAGGCTGAGACGCCCCAAGAGCAACAAATAAAATGGCACATTCCCGATGTTATCAAACCACATGGCAGGCCATTAACTCAAGTCCATTGTAAGTCCCAAGGTCAGCAAAGCATGGCAGTCTGCTGCACAATGACACAGCTACGTGTAGGGTCCAAGCGTACCATAAACTAAGGACCATTCTCCAAGGCTTCTCCTTATATACAGGAAGCAGACCACATCCCTAGGGTAGCTACTCAGCTGCTCAAAGCAGATTTCACCTTGGAGCTGATTACCAGTCTCATCATGGGGAATACTACATCCAGCTCCCCAGCCATTCAGCCAGGCCCCACCAAGTTGACACACAAACTGAACCACCACAGGAGGGAACACTGCAGAAATGAAAAAATAATAATAATAAATAATGGCCAGAGTTATAGCAGAGCTGATAAGGGACAAGGTTGTGGTGACTTCTTGGCCACAGCCAGCTACTAGAAGGGAGTGAGTAGTTAGACCTGCGGGCTTGGGACCATGATTACAGGGGACATCAAGCTCAACTGGCACAATATACTACACAAAAATATTATTCTATATCCTACTTTGGTGAATAGCAAATGGGGTTTTAACAGCTTGCAAGCAGCCATCTAGATGCAATACTGAGTCTCTTAACATCCAAAGCAAAGAAGAATGAAGAAACCCAAAGATGCACAGAAACAATTAGTCCAAGGGACTGGTACACCATGAGATCCTCAGCCTCTATGACCATGAGACCAGAAGAAGTAGATGGTGCTCGGGTACCACTGTCAACCACTCAGAAGGGTATCAGTACAGGAGATCCTAGATAGAGTGGGAGAACAATGTGAGACAAAACTCAAAAATCATTAAAAAAAAAAAGACCAGGCTTATTGGTCTGATAGAGCCTGGTGAGAATCCTGTTACTATGACCCCTAGCTATCCTTCAGTCTGGAATTGAACTCACTCCTGTGGCTTCTAGCCAAACAAGAGACAAGCATATGGGTTGAACATTTACATCAGACAGATAAACTCCTTGGAGGGATCAATTACGGGAGAACAAAAGGGCAGTGTTTGTACAGGGATAGCTTGGGAGGTGTGAGTGCACAGGAGGGAAGGGCACAGGGAAGAGGTAACTACATGGAGGAAGTGGGAGAATTGTTACACTGTGGAGAATTGCAGTCATGTCATGAGACAAAATGTGTATGAACTGCTGTATGGAAAATGAATTTGGCCTGTAAATTTTCACCCAAATCACAATTTAAAAAATAAATTAATAACATACAGATATAAATCAACAGTAAAATTAGCTGTACCTCTGAACTGTCACTAATAGAAACCAAAGATACTTTCAGATCGCATTATAGTCATTGCAAATATCCCCAAAATATGGTTTCATCAATATTTAGAAATTGCAGTAATTCTTAGATTCACCACTAGGATCTTGTTATGTAACACATTAATAAAGAAAAGACATGAATCACAATATCATTATTTACTCTTTTTTAGTTATTGATAACTGCATGTCAATTTAATTGGTTTGCCTTGTAATCCTGTGCATTTTAATTTTACACATTTGAAATCATTATTCCTAAAAGAGGTCCATTACCTTTCCCAGTCTGTTAAAGGGATTCCCATTGCACACAAACACATTTTACCTAGTTTAAAGGATGAAAGAAAGAACCACAGAAAGGGGGAATCCTATATGAGATGAGGTCCCTAGGTAGTACAAACAGTTAACACACTTGGCTGCTAACCAAAAGGTTGGAAGTCCAAGTCTATCCAGAGCACCCTCAGAAGAAGAAAGGCATGGTGATCAACTCCTGAAAAATCAGCCTCAGAAACCTTATGGAGCTAAGTTGTGCTCTGACATGAGTGGGGTCACTATGAGTCAGAGTCAACTCGAGACTGCCAGTACTGGAGGATGAGCCGGAGCCAGGAATCACACCAGGACTTCTGCCTGGTGCACTTTCCATCACCCCATTCCCGCTCTAAAATAACAATGCTTTCGTTTATTCACCAAGTGCTTTCATATATGAACACATTAGGTCATCTTGTGTTCTCTCCTTGCCATGCCACCAACTGGCATTCATTATTTAACCTGTGACAGGTATTGCCAAGGCTGTGTTTATGACAATGCCATTTATTGTCTTCACAGCCATCCCCTTTTCTGCAATGGCTCACATCTATAGTTTATTTTACTTGTTAAATATTGCTTCTCTTACTTTTACAGGAACATTTTCTTAAGTACTACAAATTGCTCTGAAATCTATCCTAACCCTCCAGAATGTAACAACATTTTGTAACAGGCTAATAACAAAAAACTTGAGGTGCATGATCTGACACTCTTTTTTTAAGTTGCTGTAAATTTACATAAAACTGTATAATTTCAAGCAAATGTTACGTCAAGGTTAACTCGATAGCCTACGCTTTTCTAAGCTGATCAATTCACAGATTGCTTTGGCACCACCATATAATGCATGCTTTCCTTTTACCCAACAATGCAAACACAGCTTTATATGAAGAAATTAAATTAGTATGACACAATATACTCTTCAAAAAACAAATTCAGTAATTGTTAATATGCATATTAAAATATAAATTATTTGCATGTTTATTGATTATTTTTTAATTTCCAAGGTCCCTTATGCTTTTTTTTTTTTCAGTTAAATTTGTTACTTGCCTTCCAGTCACAGTCACCTACCCATTCACCAGAAGCATTTCCTTCCTTGTTTGCCCAATTAAGTCAAGAATTCTTTAGCCTGAAGCCACATGCCTTAGTTCCTACTCTGTTTCCTTTGGGCTTTGGGTTCCTCTCCAGCTGCTTCCTCACAAAACCTCTTCTTCCAGCCCAACTAGTTTATTCTATTTTTCAAACTGCTTAGTCCTTCCTGTCTTTTGGGTTTGTACCACTGCCCACCCCCCACCCCTTGTTGCTGTTTCCCTTCCTCTCCAGTCCGAAAACCAAACTCCTTGCCACCGAATTGATTCCAATCATGACAATCCCATGTATTACAGAGCGGAACTGCTCTATACGATTTTCTTGACTGTAATCTTTACAGAAGCAGGCCTCCAGGCCTTTCTATGGCTGAGCCAATGGCTGGGTTGGAACCACCAACCTTTTAAGTTATCAGTTCAACACAAACCTAAATGAAGTCTTCAAAATCGAGCCCAGCTTTCAAGAGGCAGCCCAAACCCACATCCTCCACACAGTCCTCTTGAACTAAAATATCACTTTCATTTCTCAATACCTAGAACAATCACCATCATCAACAAATTCATTAGACAACTAATTATGGCTTGTAATATTTATTAGCTTTATTATTGTCTGAATTGGCTATTTAAGTATTCTATGGGGCTTAACCTTTCATGTATTATATCTACTTTCTCCAACTATGTTATCCGTAACAATGCATCAAAAGTTATAACTCTGAAATCAACCACTGTAATTAACATATAACAGGCAAATTCTGTCTATCTGTATATATATATAACATATATATATATATATATATTATATATATATTCTGTCTATGTATATATAGGAGCTCTGGTAGCATAGTGCGTAAGGCACTTGACTGCTAACCAGAAGGCTGGCAGTTCAAATCCACCAGCCACTCCTCGGAAGGAAGATGGGACAATCTACTTCCGGAGTGATACTGCCTCGGAAACCCAAGGAAGGGTCGCTATGAGTTGGGTCCGACTCGACGGCACATAACAACAACAACAACAACTATGTATATATAGCATTCATATATATTTTCTGATTGATTTTTTAAAAGATTTAAATCATTTGTGTTATTTAATAATTATTATATCAGCCAACACTATTGCCACAATATCTTATTACATACAATATCTTATTTGATATTTGCATCTGCCTGATAAGTTAGAAATCATTATTTTCTCCATTTCTCTGTTTAAAGAATTTTGCTTTAAAGAGGAACAGAGAGATGGAGCAGAGTTGGAGGGAGACAGAGGATTAAGAGGAATATTTTTAAAGAAGGAAGATGTTACAAAATGTTTGAACATGAGAATGATTCAGTAAAAAGAGGTATATTAGTAAAGCTACTGGGAGGAGGGGAGCTCTGGTGGCACAGTGCCTAAGGCACTTGACTGCTAACCAGAGGTTTGGTGGTTCAAACCCATCAGCCACTCCTCGGAAGGAAGACTGGACAATCTACTTCTGTAGTGATGTTATGTGCCGTCAAGTTGGACCCAACTCATAGTGACCCCTCCTTGGTTTCCAAGGCAGTATCACTACAGAAGTAGATTGCCCCATCTTCCTTCCGAGAAGTTGCTGGTAAGTTTGAACCGCCAGCCTTCTGATGAGCAGTCAGGTGCCTTAGGCACTACACTACCAGAGCTCCCTCTGTAGTGATACTGCCTTGGAATCCCAAGGAGGGGCCACTATGAGTCAGACACTTCTGGATGGCACATAACAACAACAACACCACAAAAAGTGGGAGGAGACATTAGAAGCAGAGTTCAGAAAGGGCGAGAATGGAAATATCTGCTGTACTGGGGTGGGATGGAACTCAACCAGGAGCACACACAGTGCATCCATCATAACGGGTGGGGGATGAGGATGCAGATTTACAGTTCGGTGTAGCACAATTCCATAGTGGGGCAATGAAGGGTTCTCTTCTAGTTTCTCTGTGAAACAAGCAGCAAGATCATCAGTAGATAAAGAGATAGTAGATGATGTTGGAGGTTTGAGGAAAGAGTAAAAAGTATGAAATGGTCACTGAAGAAGGTGAGAGGATGAGCTAACTAGGGAATATGGTAGGACTGCCCAAGTTTTGAGTGCCATTGAGGGGAAGGGAAGGGAGGTGTGTGTGATCAATTTAATGTCATCAGAACTGTGTGTGTGTGTGTGCATGCATGTGCACTTTTCCAGGCATGCTCAGCTACTTGAGTTAAACTGCAGCAGTAGTAGAGAACTAAATTTAACCAGAGTTGGCTTTTGCAAGAGAGTACGATAGACAAGAAAGGCAAGTAGAGTGATCACGACAATGAACCATGGACTATAAACCGAGTAGGAGAGAAAGTTAGAATGCAAGCAATGTTGATGGTAAGTGAAAAGGTAGTAGAGCCAAAGGAATGTTGGTATGAGTGGGCTGAAAAAATATTGGTCTGGGTATGTCAGAAGTGAGCAGAAACATTAGTGAGTGGTAGATCTGGGACGTCTGACTCCAAGGTCCACCTCTTAACTGTAACGCTCTCCCACATTTTCAGCTTCTGGACTCTACAACTCTCTGCCTGGATAACCTCTGTATCTATTTGGTCTTCCCAAAACCCAGGGACACTATTTGCCCTCATGTTGTTAGAAATAATTTTTAAACAAGTAGTTTTTATTTCATGGAGTGGGAAAAATAAGACATAACAAACTAGTGTGATTTTTCAAACATCTCAACAAATTGGCTACAGGAGACATTTATTCTCTGTTTTTGTAAAGCTTACAGTTGAATCTGCTTGCCCATTGATATCATCATCCATTCTCTTTTTCTATGCTGGCCTCCCTCTAAGATCCCCAAAGCTGTGTGCTTGTGCAGAACTCCACTGACAATCAGGCACTTGGCACAAAGGGTCCTGCCCAGAGGTCAGGCCAGGTTTTACTGTCTCTGTACCGTAAATTAGGCTGTCTGGTGAATTCTCTTCCTGTGGGTAAGGTCATGTGTGTTCAACACAGGCCTGCTTTCTGTTGTTGTTAATGTTGGAAAGGACTATCTGCCCTAGCATTTTCCTTTTTTCTTAAGATGAAATTATTTGTCTGTGGCAATTCCTCTCTTTTTTTGTTTTTTTGTTTCTTTTTTTCATTAAATAAATACCTGGGTGCCCTTAAGTTGCAGGAGTTGGCTGTATGAGATGCAGCGCCCAAGAAAAACCTCACGACCATAATATTAACCTAAAAGAAAATGTTATGGATTTATATTCCAGGAAAGAATCTAAAACATATTTGTATATGTTACAACTCAGTTACAAGTCAACATGCCCATATAACAATATAAGCCACTTTCCCCCCTTTTTAATGCTCACAGTGCAGTGTATACCTGTGTGGTGGAGGGTGAAGGGGGAGATAAGCAAGTTAGATTGAAGCGAGTTAAAAGATACTTCCTATAAAGCAGCAAATATATTGTGCTTGGATTCTCATTTGAAAAAAGAAAACTTCTTTTTTTTCCTCTACTAACCTAATGAAATTTAGAGTTAACTTGGTTAGAAAAAAAAACAAAAAGAAGAAGAAAAAGACTTTTAAAAACTAATATGATTATCAACTTCAAGAAGAAAATCTTTGTGTATGTTAGCACACCTAAATTTTATCTTTATAAGGAATGAATGGAGGATATATAGACCTGCAAACCATTGTGAATAGTGATTGGGAGAGAGAAACAGGATTATCAGTTTATTAAAAAAAAAAACCCCAAAAAAAAACAAACACACTGCCATTGAGTAGATTCCAACTCACAGCAACCCCCACTGGGATTCCAAAGCTGTGAATCTTTATGAAAGTAGATTGCCCCATCTTCCTTCCATGAACCACCGATCTTCTGGTTAAGAGCCAAGTGCCTTATCCACTACGCCACCAGAGCTCCTTATCAGTTTACTAAGTGCCCAGGAAATCAGGCCAATTTCACAAGCTAATAGCAAAAGGAAGCAGCAGAGATGTATTTTTCCTTAATACACTGGATTCCTGTATCCCTCAAGTGGGGAATTCACTCAGCACTTCAGTAAACCAGACAACCTGCCTCTGGTTTTCTAACAGTGTCTCTATAGTGCAGTGCAGTGCATTACTTAACATGGCCCCTTTAGCAATGCATGGTTTTGTAATGATTGGGTAGGGCTATGCAAATAAAGTGCCTGTGGCCAAACAAGGAGACAGGACAGCCTGCTAATAATGTAAATAAGGTGTAACCCTAACAAGTGGATTGGTCAGTTTTGCCAAACCACTAGGATTAAAAGAGAGCCAATCCCAGAGCAGAGAGGGGAAATCATTACAACCAAGAACTGGTGTCCTTTGGACTTGGGTTCCTTTCACTAAGGATCTCCTAGACCCATGAGACAGAGAGAGAGCAAGAGAGCTGCAATATCACAGATGACATGAGATGGTAAGAAGAAGCAGCAGAGAAATGGTGGCAGCAGAACAAGGAGACTGGTGCAAGACAGCACAGTAGACTTCCCAGCCCACAGAATAAGGTGGCTACAGTAGGCTTTCTGACCTGTAGAGCAATAGAGAAGAATGCCTCTGGCCTGGAGGCTTTCTGGAACAATGGGGTGCCTCTGGGAACTTATCAGCAGAGCTAAGGAGCTTTATAATACTTGCTGAAGCAGGACAGAGCCTGCCCCCACAGGGGCTAAATGAGAAGTGTGCCGGCCGGCATGGGAAAGGAGTTATCCTGACTGAAGAATTATAGCCTGAGTCATTCCTGATCCTTGAATTATAACCTGTTACTTCCCTAATAAACCTCAAAATCGTGAGTATGGTCTATTAGTTTTGTGTGGCCATTACAACGAATTATTGAACCCAGCAGAGAAGTAGAGAGTGCCGTGGAAGGGACAACTGGTGTCAGAATTGGTAAAAATATTGGAAGGTGGAGGTATGTTTGCCCTTCACCTTATAGGGATCAGCCTAGGGCAGATGGCTGATGGCGATTCTCTTTCCTTCCCCTGATGAAGTTAGAGTAGGTCAGATGTCCCTGAGCCATTTTTACAATTAGCTTCCCAAATAAAAACTAAAATAAACAGATAAAAAGAAAACAGTAATGAACAAAACAAAATAACAAATTTTACTATAAATTCATTGACCTTTTCTAAAAACTTTTCAAGTCTCTTTATAACTGACCCGGGAAAGAATTGTCAGAATAATGACAAAAACCGTTCATTCCTAGACAAAAAAGATTTTACACATTTGCCTATCTGTAGTTTCCCCACATTTATAAAACACACTACTGCCAAAGATAGCTTAAGAAGACAAAGAAGAGCACTTAATACAGTTATGGTTATATGCTTCTGGTGCAAACTCTAATAACTTATTTGAGCTTAAACTGTCTGCAGTCGTTACAGGATTGGCTTGTAGCCAATAATGACTTCACTTATTTGAATTTTATTCCTTCATTCTAGTAGCTACTGAATATCTACTATGTGCTATGAAATCACTAGACATTGAGGATTCAAGGACGAGTAAGACTGATACTGTCCTCAGAAAGTTGATAAACTATCAGGCAGCAACCTGCAAGGCCCAGCCAAAAGAATTACACTATGTACAAATAGGGCTGTGTCTGAAACACAGAAGGGGCAGACTGATTCAGCATACAGGGAAAATGGCTGTGAGGGTGACCTCACTGAGGCAAATAAATTATGTTTCTGTCAAATAGACAAGGGAGGAAGGACATTCTATTCACAGTGTCGCAAAGCAGGGGAGCACATGGCATGTTCTGGCACTGATAAGCCCTTCAGACAGGGAAAAGGGAAGGGAAAAGAAGAGACAATATGGGTGCATGTGTATTTAAGGGACTGGAAGTTAGCTTGAGAAACGGTGGCAGCCAGATTGAAAAGCATCTTAAATGCCATGGTAAAGAGTTTCAGATCGAGTCTTTGGTAATCGGGAGTCATAGAAGGATTTAAGAATTTTAAAACAGTATGATCGAGTCCATGTTTTGGAAAGATTACTTTGTAAAGCTAGAGGACAGACTCAGCAGTATTGCAGATATGTGATAAGAGCCCCCGCGCAGGCAGTGGCTACAGTGGGAGTGGAAAGAAGTCACTGTGGAAAGATTTAGTAACCAGCTGAGTCGTTAGGAGGTAGGTAGGCAGGAGGGTCAAAGATGTCCACATTTCTCAGTTAAGCAAGGAGCTGTGGACCAAGGCCATTTCCAGCAATGTGGAAAGTCAAATGGAGAGTAGAGTCATGGCACCAGCACAGGAGAACCTCAAGAAAGGTCAGCAGGGCCAAACTGGTATAGGTAGTGAACACTGCAACTACATCATTGGGTTAGGCAATCCAGAGGTCACGGACAGCGGTGGAGTGCCCAGTAAGCAAGTCAAGCACGGATTTATTTGTGCTTACTTACTAATCTGTCATGAACGAAACTGTTCATGACAGATTAGTAAATCAGCAGAAGTAAGCCTGTGCTTCACAGTTTCACGTGGGAAACTGTTTACTACAGATTAGTAAATAAGCACAAGTAAGCCTGTGCTTAACTTGTTTACTGGGTACTCCATCCCTCTTAGGAATTATAAATTTGGAAAGAGTTTTTGATTCTGTAGAAACAAGCTGTGAGATTGGGAGAGAGAGATGCCAGCCAAGCCTAGAAGAATCTTTGATGTGAAAAAATGTGAAATTGTTCACTACAGATCAGTAAGTAAGCACAATAAGCCTGTGCTTACCTTGCTTACTGGGTAATCTGGCTATGGTCATGGGTGACCTTCCAGAGACAGTTTCACAAGAGCAGGGGTGGGGAGAGAATGGTCACTGAGATACATTAGGAGGCTGCAGTCTTTGTAGCTGTTTTCAAATAGCCTGGCAGTAAAGGGAAAAAAAGAGAGAGGTGAGCAGGACCCAGAAAAGGTCTGGGCATAAGGAAGAGGCTAAGCATTTTTAAACTGAAAGGGATGATTTAGTAGTCAGTAAATGGTTTTATCAACTACTCATCTGTCACCTTGTCTTACTGTGGTGGCTTACATGTTGCTGTGATACTAGAAGCTATGCCACTGATATTTCAAATACCAGCAGGGTCACTCGTGGTGGACAGTTTTCAGTAGAGCTTCCAGACTAATACAGACTAGGAAGAAGGACCTGGCAATCTAGTTCTAAATAATTAGCCAGTGAAAACTTTATAAATAGCAGTGGAACACTACCTGACATAATGCTGGAAGATAAGCCCCTCCATTTGAAAGGCACTCAAAATATGACTGGGGAAGAGCTGCCTCCTCAAAGTAGAGTGGACCATAATGACGTGGATGGAGTAAAGCTTTTGGGACCTTAATTTGCTGATGTGGCATGATTCAGAATGAGAAGAAACTGCTATAAACGTCTATTAATAATATCACTATGGAAGCAGATTGCCCCACCTTCCTTTCAAGGAGTGGCTGATGGGTTTGAACTGCCAACCTTCTGGTGAGCAGTCAAATACCTTAGGCACTATGCCACCAGAGCTCCCAATAGGAATGTAGAATGTACAAAGTATGAATCTAGGAAAATTAGACATCATCAAATATGAAATGGAATGCATAGACATCAATATATCCTAGGCATTAATGAGTTGAAATGGACTGGTATTTGCTATTTTGAATTGGACAATCATGTAATCTATTATTCTGAAAATGACAAATTGAAAAGGAATGGTGTAGTATTCATCATCAAAAAGAACATTTCAATAGCTGTCCTGAAGTACAATGCTGTCAGTGATAGGATAATATCTGTATGTTTACAAGGAGGACTAGTTAATACTACCATTATTCAAATTTACACACCAACCACTAAAGCTAAAGATGAAGAAATTAAAGATTTGTACCAACTTCTGAAGTCTGAAATTGACAAAACATGCAATCAAGATGCATTGATAATTACTGGTGATTGGAATGCAAAAGCTGGAAACAAGAAGGATCACCAGTTAGAAAATACTGCTTGAGTGATACAAATGACTCTAGTGATTGCATGATAGAATTTTCCAAGACCAAAGACTTACTCATTACAAATACTTTTTTTCAACAACATAAACAGCAACTATACACATGGACTGTACCAGATGGAATACACAGGAGTCAAATCACTACATCTGTGGAAAGAAACAATGGAGAAGCTCAGTATTGTCAGTCAGAACAAGGCCAGATGCCAAATGTGGAACAGACCATCAATTGCTCATAGGCAAGTTCAAGTTGAAACTGAAGAAAATAAAAACAAGTCCATAGAGGAGCCAAAATATGACCTTGAGTATATCTCACCTGAATTTAGAGACCATCTGAAGAACAAATTTGATGCACTAAACACCAATGACTGAAGACCAGAGGAATTGAAGGATGACATCAAGGACATCATACAAGAAGAAAACAAAAAGTCATTAAAGAAGACAAGGAAGGAAGAAAAAAATGTAACTGATGTCAAAAGAGACTCTGAAACTTGTGCTTGAATGTAGAGTAGTATAAAAGCACATGGAAGAAATGATAAGGTAAAAAAGTTGAACAGAAGACTGAAGAAGAATTGATACCTCTGAATTATGGTGCTGCTGAAGAACATGGAATGTATCATGGACTGCCAAAAGAACTAATGAATCTGTCTTAGAACAAGTACAGCCAGAATGCTCTTTAAAAGCAAGAATGGCAAGACTATACCACTTGTACTTTGCTCATGCTATCATTAGGGATAAGTGCCAGGAGAAGAACACCATAATAGTAAAGCAGAGGGTCAGCAAACAAGAGGAAGACCCTCAATGAAAGAGATTGACACAGTGGTGGTATCACTGGATTCAACATAGCAATGATTATGAGGATAACTCAGGATCGGGCAGTGTTTCATTATGTTGTACATAGGAACATGTGTAGGAACTGACTTGACAGCATCTAACAATAGCAGTCTTTGATCTTCATCATTAAGTGCTTCAAGTCCTCCTCACCTGCAGTAAGCAAGTTGTGTCATCTGCATCTCACAGGTTGTTAATGAGTCTTCCTCCAAACCTGATGCCACACTCTTTGTATAGTCCAGCATCTTGGATTATTTCCCCAGCATACAGAGTGAAATAAATTTGGTGAAAGGATACAACCCTGACACACATCTTTCCTGATTTTAAACCACGCAGTATCCCTTTGTTATGTACTAATGACTGCTTCTTGGTCTATGTACAAGTTTCTCATGAGCATGATTAAGTGTTTTGGAACTGTCATTCTTCACAATGTTATTCATAATTTGTTGTGATCCACACAGTTGAATGCCTTTGCATAGTTATCAAAATGCAGTCAAATATCTTTCTGGTATTCTCTACTGTCAGCCAAGATTCAGAGTCACATTAATGATATCCTTGTCATCATTAATGATATCCCTCATTCCACATTCCTTTTCTGAATCTGGTTTGAATTTCCAACAGTTCCTTGTCAATTTACAACTACAATTGTTTTTGAATTATCATCAGCAAAATTTTACAATTTCCGCATTCCATTGGATTACGTTTCTCTGGAATGAGCACAAATAATGGATCTTTTCCAGTAGATTGATGTTTTGGTTATCAAGTGCTGCTCTAGGGGCTGGAAGACAGCCCTCAAACTTGGGCATCAGCTCTGCCTCCTGCTCCCAGCTCACTGGAGCTGGAGGCATCTCTTAACTCAGGCAGCTGCTGGCTGCTGAGGTTGACAAACCCAAGGTTGACAAGTAAAATCGCATAGTCCCAAGATTATCAAGCAACACAGCAGGCCACTAGTTCAAGTTCAGAAACAGCCCCAAGATCAACAGAAAACACGGCTGGCCACTGAGATAAAGATTCGCCCAAATGCAGGATCCAGATGTGCCAAGAAGCTCAGAGACTTTTCTCTAAGTGTCTTCTTCTATCCTGAAAGCAGACCACATCTCTAAGGCAGCTACTCAGCTACTCAGAGCAGATTCCACCATAGAGTTGATTACCAGTCTCATCATGAGGAATAACTATATTCAGCTGCCAGCTACCCAAAACTAGGTCCAGCCAAGGTGACACATAACCTTAACTACCACAACTGGCCAGTCACTGTCTTCCAAATTTCTCAGCATAGATGAGTGAGCGCTTCCAGTGTCTCATCCATTTGTTGAAACATCTCATTTGGTTTTTGGTCAATTCCTGGAGCCTTGTTTTTCACCAATGCCGGCAGTGCAGCTTGGACTTCTTTCAATACTGTAGGTTCTTGATCATATGCTATCTCCTAAAATGACTGAACATTGACCAATTCTTTTTGGTACAGTGTTTTTATAAATTCCTTCTACCTTCTTTTGACTGCTTGCTATAAGAACTTCAGGTTTGCTTAGCCAGCTCCCACAATTGAATTAGCCAATCCCTTCTAATAAATCCCTTAATATATGTAACCTAGTAGCTCTCTTTCTGTAGTTGAGCCCTGACTGGTATCACAATTATTAGTGTTGAGAAGGCACAGGGAAAGACCTCTTGGCATGGGACAACTCAGAGAGAATTATCCAGAATGACACTAAAGAATTTCAATCTTGCAAGAGCTCTCTCCTAAATTCTTGCAATAACGGCCAAAAGAAGAGAGAGTTGTGATTTATTTATTATTTTTTAAATGAGATTCATAATAATTTAGAAATATAGAGGGAATTAAGGAGCTCTGGTGGTGGAGTGGTTAAGACATTTGGTTGCTAACCAAAAGGTCAGTGGTTCAAACCTATCAGCTGTTCCGTGGAAGAAAGATGAGGCAGTCTGCTTCTGTAAAGATTTACAGGCTCAGAAACCCACTGGACTCACTATGAGTTGGAATCCACTCTATGGCAGTGAGTTTTTGTTGTTGTTGTTGTTGTTGTTGTTCTATAGAGTGAAGTAAGAACAATACCTGCAGCTAGGTGCAGCTATGTAACTAAGCTCTGACCTATGAGATGTAAGTGTGAGAGTGAGAATTTTCTGAGACATGTTCTTAAAAGGGAGGGGACATGCCTTATTCCCTGCTCCCTTCAGTCTCTGCCTGTAATGTCAATATGATGGCTGCAGCTCCAGTAGCCATCTTGGACAAGGGCTACATCCTAGAAGTGGCAGATCGATGAAATGAGGAGAGCCAGTGATTTCTGGAGCCATCATACCAGTTCTCAACTGCCTAATTCCACACAGCTTTATGTGAAAAAATAAATCCTTGTGTGGTAAAGACTATCTAAGGTCTCTGATGCTGATAGCCAAACAATTCCTGTTTTCTCTAGCTGTCCTGTTCCCTAGTAGAAAATATCTACATGTAAGTTGCTACATTATAAGAGATTGTTACTTGCTATTGAATTAGCTCCAACTCATGGCAACCCCATCCACAAGACAGCAAAATGTTGCCCCATCCTGCATCATCTTCACAATCATTGCTATGTTTGAGTTTACTGTTGTAGCCATTGTGTATTTTGAGTGTCTTCCAATGTAGGGGACTATCTTCCAGTACTATATCAAACAATATTCTATCATGATCAATAGAATTTTCATTGACTCATTTTCAGAAGCAGATCACCAGGCCTTTCTTCCTAATCTGTCATAATCTGAAAGGTCTACAGAAACCTGACTATCATGGGTGACCATGCAGGTATATGAAATAACAGCTGCATAACCAAAAATACCACACCCACTGCCATTGAGTAAATGCTGACTCATAGCAACTGCTCCCCCCCCCCCACTGGGTTTCCAAAGCAGTAAATCTTTATGAAAGTAGAATGCCCAGTCTTCTTTCCATGTAGTGGCTGGTGGATTTGAACTGTCAACCTTCTGGTTAGCAGTCAAATGCCTTAGGCACTATGCTACCAGAGCTCCTTAGATAGTGGCATAGCTTCCTGCATTATAGAAACACTCAAGCCATCACAGTACAGCAAACTGATAGATCTATGGTGGTTATAAGGTATTTAAAAAAAAAAAAAATTCACTGCCATCAAGTCAATTTTTACTACAATGACACTATAGGACAGAGTACTGTGGAGCAGCTGGTAGGTTCAAACCACTGACTTTTTGGTTAGCAGCCAAGCACTTAGCTACTGCACCACCAGGGCTCCTTGTTATAAGATATAGCTATGTTTCATTTCACTGCTACATGCATGGGGACACATTAAGTGTTAAAGAGTATTAGAGCAGATAAACAACCACAGTAAAAGCCCATCATTATATCTCCATGTTTCTATAATTTGGCAAAAGAAAATGAGAAAGTTGAGAAAAGTTTTCACACTCTGCAATAAATATCTTCACAAAGCCACTAACTTTAATTCCCATGGAACAGTATTTCATATGGTAAGCTTATGGTCACATCCAAATCTATTTATTCAACACATTTGTGAGGTAGAAAATTAACTCTACTATCTCTTTAAATAGTCTTTCTTTGGAATCAGCTAATATCTGAAGTGTATTTTTGCTGAATGCAAATCACATGATCATTTTAAAACTATATTTCAGTTCAGTAGCACTGGGTTTTCTGGATGTTCATGAATACACCCAGAGTGACACACATCTTGGGCAATAACTTTGCTGGCTTGAGCTCGATTGTGTCACTGTATAGTGGTGAAAAACTGCCTGACACACCGTGCAGCTGGCAACTGTGAAAGAAAAAAAGTCAGGCTCATGACCAAGGGGAAAATGAAGTGATTAGTATGGAAAATACAGCAAGAGACACAAAGCCAGAAAGAAGCTGACATTTCCCATACTTTTAACTTCAAGTAAATTTGTTTCCTCCTCACACTGATTACAAAAGCCTGGATCAAAGTATTAACATAGTACAAGTGTGTCAGATATCTTCCTGAGGATGAGTCATTTAAAATACTGCAGTCTGACTTTTTTTTTTTTTTTTTTGTAAAAAGGAAGGCAAGCAATGTTAACATAATCATAACTCTGAATAGATAAACTTGGGAAACTATAAGCATAAACACAATGAGCCAAACTGCTTCCAGTATACACCACAATCTTTTGATCCTCAGCGTCTCTGTTTGTGCCGTTTCCTTCCCCTCAAAGTTCTCTGGACATTCCTCTGTCTGTTACTTGGGCTCCTTTTCCTGATACCATCTCCCTTAAACTTTGGTATTCCTCAAGGTTCTAAACTCTACCTTGTCCACCTGTCCACTACATCTCTTCTCATTCTATGTCTTCTTAGGAATGGCGGTCTCTCACAAATGTTTTTACCCGCAGCTTTCCTACTCCCAGTATTACAATTCCTGATCTCCATCTCTCCTGAATCCACATGTACATCCCACAGCGCCTATTTTGTCAAATTCAAAACAGAACATAATTCAACTTCACCTCAAATCTCAGCTCTAATCTCTTTCTTTGTCCCATACCCACACACATATGAGCCACTCCCCATATTTCCTAGGTCAGTTACTAGCCCAGCCATGCACTGGGTACCACTTCTACCATTGATCTACCCCACTCGACTTTATTAAGAATAGAGGGTGCTGGACGACCCTAATATGAGATTCATAGATTCTAAGTGTGCAGATGGCTCCTGACCTTCAAAACTTCTGTACCAGCTGATTTGCAAGGAAAGAAAGGGCTTCAGATAGAGAGCTGCCAGGGGGCAAATCAGGAAAGGGAGGATCTGGCAGACTGGCTAGGAGGATGCAATGAGAAGCTGCAAGAAGAAGTGGAAAGTGTTGTCTTCCCTCTTGGCTCTGTGAGTCACGAAAAACAAACCCAGCAACCAACTTCAGGCTCCTGGTGACACAGGGAGACCGATACATCCCTGAAGGGCACAGACCAGTTCCAGCAACTTTCTAGAGGCTTCTCCTCAACACTTGCAAGCTCAGAAAAACAAGGCCTGGCACCTGGTTTCCTTGACATGAAGCCCATTCTCTAGGAGAGCTCCAGTAGCTTGGGCTAAACAGGGGCCTCACCTCACAATCCACTCTGGCCCATGACCATCGTTATGGGTTGAATTGTGTTCCCAAAAAATGTGTTGGAATCCTGAGCCCTATACTTGTGGCTATGATTCTATTTGGAAACAGGGCTTCTTTGTTATATTAACAAGGCTATACCAGCAGAGGGTGGATCCTAAACATAATCATTTCTGAGTTATGAAAAGACTAATATAGACACAGATGCATATATATACTGGAAAAGATAGATACCATGTGAAGATTACCAAGAAGCCAGGGAACCAAGGAACACCCAGGAATACCTACCTACATGGAAGTACTCAACACGGCCAATATCCTAATTTGGACTTATAGCCTCTAGAACTGTGAGAAAATAAATTTCTATTCCTTAAAGCCACCCGTTTGTTTTATTTTTGTTACAGCAGCACTAGGCAACCAAGACAGTCATCAACATGGAAGCTAAAGCAGAAGACCATGAAACAGGGAAGGGGCTCTGAAAGCATGTGTAAGATACCCTCAGAGACTCCCAGAATACCTGTAGGAGACTTTTATTAAACCAATACCAAAACCAAACTCACTGCCATCGAGTCGATTCTGACTCATAGGGACCCCCTTTGAGTTTCCAAAGTGGTAAATCTTTATGGAAGTAGATTGCCCAGTCTTCCTTCCATGGAGTGTCTGGTGGGTTTGAACTGCCAATCTTCTGGTTAGCAGTCAAATGCCTTAGGCACTCTACCACCATAGCTCTTTGACTTTTATTAAAGATCCTATACATCTAGTGGAATTTGTGTTGTTTCTAACAACCTGATTTCATTTGAACCTTTGTGTAATCAAGATCTAAAAGACATTTCTTAAATCTGTATCCTACTTTTCGTCCCTACTAGAGCTCTAGTTAAGGTGCCCTGGTGACACTGGTTAAGCAGTAGGTTGCTAACTGAAGGGTCAGTGGTTCAAATCCAGCAGCAGCTCTAGAGGGAAAAAAGACTGGGCAATTTGACCCAGCAAAGATTACAGCCTAGGAAACCCTATGGGCAGTTCTACTCTATCCTACATGGTCACTATGAGTCAGAATCAATTCGAAAGCACCACACAACTGAGCTGTAGTACAGGTCCTTTTTTCCCGGCCTCTGGACCACGACCCTTCAAAATATTTCTACAGACTGCCACCAAAGTGATCATCTAAAAATATAACTTCAGTGGTATACTGGGCCTGCTCATACTACCAAAGTAATCTAAAAATTTGAGTATAGTCATATGTCTGGCCTACTGTTAAATTTTCAGGAATGTTGTGAGTCAGTTGTTAAAATAGCAATCATTAAAAATTAAACTATATAAATTTTAAATAAAATAAATTATATTAAATCCAAAAGTAATAAATACTCAAAAGTTATCAGTTCCTTATTACTGTACCACATTTTACTGTCATCAGTGCTCTTACAGTTATTTTATATCCATCGTATCTGTAAGGCAGAGATACTATATAATGTACTACAGCACATCTCCTCCCAACTCCAACTCCCTCTAGCTTGAAATAGACCATGGTAGAGGTTTTGCACATAGAAATTAAGAAACACTACAAATCACAGCTTGATTTTTGTTTTGTTGACTGTCTAGTCTTAAGAAAGTCCTAGAGAAAATGTTAATAAATATATTGCTCCTATAGACATTACAGTGTGAATAAAAAAAAAAAAATGAGGAAATAGTCTTCTAGTATTCAAAAACAACTATCCAATTCAGAAAGAAGATGCTTAAGGTAAAAAAGAAGTTTGGGGATATGACTTTGTTGCTTCACTTTCATCTTACTCCATTCTATAAAGGAAAACATCAATTGATGCTAATGTCACAACTGCGCTCTTTCATCAGTTGTGGCCATAGTTTGGCTATGAATGCAAGAAACCAGTATAAACCAACAAAAACATTCTATGAGAATCAATTAGCTATACAAAATTTACAATAAAGAGTACTATTTATTTCATTATTACTTATAAACCATATGCTATACACCCTTTATATCAATAAAATTTATAATGGACATTATATATATATATATATATATATATATATATATATATATATATGCATATGTTCACACACATACATATGCTTTTTTTCTTTCTAGAAAGCTATTGTTAAACACTTATCAGCACCAAAAATCCACTGCCATCAAGTTGATTCTGACTCATAGAGACCCTATGGAGAAGGGTAGAATGCACCATGAGGTTTCCAAGGCTTCAATCATTATAGAAGCAGACTGGTGGATTTGAACTTCTGACCTTTTGGTTAGCAGCCAAGCATTAACCACTGTGCCACGAGGGCTCCTACTTATCAATACACCAGGGTACAAATTTGATTATGTAGATCTTTTGCTTAATACCCCTAAATAGCTCTCTGTGTTTGTCACCTGTCATGCACAGCTTCAAGTTCTTTTAGATTCATCTCTTATTGCCTCTATTGTTGCAGCAGCAATGAAAATTTCAACTAGTGTAACACAGGTACACCCTAACCCAGCCTCTATAGCCCACACTCCTCTGATGAGCTTCAGGGTACCTATGACCCACCTGGTAGTTACACATGCATAACTCAGAAGTGTAGGGTAGTTTATGCCTTTGATCAATGGAAGAGGAGAAACATGGATAAATGTTTTTCCCTTTTTCCTCCTGGGTGGACTGTGCTGAGATGCATAAGACATCTTAAAAGGTCTCTTGGAATCAAGAACCACATGTCTATGTTGTTGTTGTTATGCGCCGTCGAGTTGGAACTGACTCATAGCGACCCCTCCTTGGGTTTCTGAGGCAGTATCACTACGGAAGTAGATTGCCCCATTTTCCTTCCAAGGAGTGGCTATAGCAGTGATCAACTCAATTCTTCCTTACATTGGCTTTGTTTTCTTCCTCGTTTTCCTCTCCCTAGTTCTTTACTCTTGTTCCATGTAGGGCATTCTCAACTAAATAACCTAGCATAAGTCTCTACACAAGTCTCAGGCTAAGACTCTTCCTAACATGACAGGACATAGTCCAAACTCCTTATCTTAGCACATAAGGCCCTCTGAGATTGGACTTCCACCTCCCTCTCCTGTGTCACTTCCTATTTTCCATGTCTAGCATGTCACACTCTCATCATTCAGAACATACATACACTTCCCCATCTCTGAGGCTTTGCTCAAGCTGTTTCCTTTCTATTTAATTTCCCAAAAGGGTGTTCAGAGAGTCATGAAACCAACTGCCATTAAGCTGATTCCAACACACAGCAGTCTCATATGTGTCAGAGTAGAATGTGCTCCATAGGGTTTTCAGTGGCTGATTTTCAAAGTAGGTTGCCAGGCCTTTCTTTCAAGCCACTGCTGGGTGGACTCCAACCTTTAACCTTTTGGTTAGCTGTCAAAGGCATGAACATTTACATCGCCCAGGGACTCCTGGGAGAGTTACGAAAACCTGTAATTTACTATAACCTCAATCTTACAAATGAGGAAACTGAGGCCCAGGGTAGAAAGCCCTAGCCCAAAGTTGTCAGTGGCTCTGGTAGCGTAGTGCCTAAGGCACTTGACTGCTAACCAGAGGGCTGGCGGTTCACACCCACCAGCTGCTCCTCAGAAGGAAGGTTGAGCAATCTACTTCTGTAGTGATACCACCTTGGAAACCGAAGGAGGGGTCTCTATGAGTCAGGTCCAACTCAATGGCACATAACAACAACAACTTATTCAGAGATTAAATCCAATTTATGAAACATTTGCTGGCCACTTTTTACAAAGACTTATGATGCATGCAGTGAGGCAGGCAAAAATGAATAAGACATGTTTTTTCACCAAAAAGTAGCTTAAAATCCAGTACAAAAGACAAAATTGTATACGAATATCTCAATATACAATGAGATGTGAGAAAGATCCAATGAAAAACTTCAGTATCTACTATGCTTACTCAAAATATATACACAGAACATATACCAAAAAAATATTCACCTGCATAGTATATAAAATGAGTAGAGGAACTAAGAAAACTATGAACAAAACTAAGAAGAGCTCAAAAAAGAAGTCTATTTGCAGATATAAATATTTCAGAACTAATGATTAACCTGTATAAGCCAACAACAAATATATGAGTGCCTGTTATATGTAAGCATTTACCTTTGTACAAGTATACTTCATACTACTTCAGACAACCAACAACCCTCAAAACATTGATCACAATCATACAAAGAGAGTAAACATTAGAGTTGAAAGGGTCCTTTAAGAACATCTGTTCCTGAGGAATTCTGGGAAGACGAAGGCATAAGAAAAACATTGTTCTGATCCTCCCCCACACATATAACAAGAAATACAACAAGGACATGGTGCTCGGCTTTGAGGGACTCTGAAATGGGGAGCAGGGGAAAACAGCGGGGACCTGGAGACAGGCAAGAATCAACAAATCAAAAATGAATGGCATATAGTAGGAAAATCACTTCTCCCACCATCCTTGCCCCTTACCCCAGCCACGTGGGCTGCCAGCTGCTGTGAAATGAGTAAGTGGCCCAAGAAAAGGAGCCTGTTTCTCTAACCACCATACCCCTTGCCTATACAAAAAAAACTCTAAAACCAACTAGGCAGACTCTTCCAGGGGTCCATCTGGAGTATGCCCGCACTTCTGAACCCAGACACTGTTGACTACAAGCCTACTATGTACTGCTACAGAAGCCCCCCTGCAGTGGAGTCTGCTGTTATAGTCAACACTGTATCAGCCTTCCTTGGCACCACAGACCTCAGGTCTTTGAAACCAACAGGGCAGATCTTATGGGGACTCAATTTAGTTCTACCTGTTCCTTCTTTCACTGAGGACTGCTAACTGAGGCTGCTGTGTACTAGGATTCAGGGATCTTGAGTGGAGGATACACTCACACCAACATATTATGGAGTGGGTTCTGACAACAGAAAGGCATACCTTCCTGTGGGTCTGTTTGGAATGTGACTAGCCTACCCTCCCCCTAATCAGTAAATATTGGCTGCTGTACTGATATGAACTCCTATAGATGGTTCCCTTCAGTGGAGACAAGAAGTGGTCACCTAAGTGGAGACTGTCCCCCCAACCACCACAGGGCCACTGGGGCTCTGAAACCAATAACACATTTACTGGAGGTTCTTCTTGGGAATGTCAGCCCCTCCTCCTCTTGAAACAGAAGAAAGTCTGCCTGTGTTTCCTCTGAATGCCAACTCAGATATAAGAAGCTCCCACAGAATAGGGTGGGAAATCTTGTGAAAATCAGAGGGCAACACACAGCTCCAAAAGCGGCTCCTGGGTATATGTACCACATGCTGGCTATCCGTTCCTTCACTGATAAGCACTTAGATTGTTTCCATCTCTTTGTTATTGTGAATAGTGCTGCGATGAACATGGGTGTGCATATAACTATTCTTGTCCTGGCTCTCACATTGTTAGGATATATACCTAGTAATAGGATTGCTGGTTAAAATGGTATTTGCGCAGCAGTTACATCATTTTACAGTCCCACCAGCTGTGTATAAGAGGCCCATTCTCTCCACACCCTTGCTGGCATTTGTTGCTTTCTGTCTTGTTGTACTTTGCTATTAGTGCTGGTGTAAGATGGTACTTCATTGTTGTTTTGATCTGAATCTCTCTAACATTTCTTCATGGGTTCATTAGCCACTTGAATATCTTCTTGGGTGAAGT
>NW_006921755.1:365120-366147 GCF_000298275.1 Orycteropus afer afer | reverse complement strand
ACACACACACACATATATATATATAAATGTCTACTTCTAGTTCCTAAAGTGTCCTTATCTCTATTTTAGTCTCAGAAGCCTAATAAATTAAACAACTTCCCAGCAGTTCATACCCATTTTGTTTCATGACATTGACTTCAATTCCCCACAATGTAACAGCTCTCTTCCCACTTCCTCCCTGTAGTTACCTGCTTCCTGTGTCCTTCCCTCACATGTACTCCCACCCCCTGAGCTGTCTCCTTATGCAAACACTGCCCTTCTATTCTCCCATGCTTGATCACTTCAAGGAGTATATCTGCCTAATGTAAATGTTTACCCCATATGCCTGTCTATTGTTTGGTTGGAAGCCATAGGAGTGAGTTCACTCCCAGACCTGCAGAGCAACTAGGGGCCATCGTCTCAGAGGTCTCACCAGGCTCTATCAGACCAGCAAACCTTGTCTCCTCGTTGTTGTTTTTTTTTTAAATAAATTTTAATTTGGTTTCATTTTTTTCCCATTCTATCCAGGATCTCCTGCACTAATCACCTCTAAGTGGTTGACAGTGGTAGCTTCTATTCAATATTTTGTTAGTAGTCCTAGCCAGACAAGGAATAAGACAAGAAATAGCAGTAAGACAAGACAAGAAAAGAAAAGGAAGATGTGATAGTTGGGGTTGCTGGACCATGATTCTGAGTGGTTTCAGCAGTTGTGATGTGGTTATTCCCATGATGAGATAAAATGCGTATGTTTGAGCAGCCAATCCATTGAAAGGGAGTTGCCCTAGGAGTGTGGCCGGCTTCCAATATATCTATGGATATTTTGGGAAAATTAGAGAACTTTTTGTGGATCTGGATCCTGTTGTGCTGCCTATGACTGTCCGTGAGCAAACATTCTGCCTGGTGATCTTGGATTCATGATCTGCAGAAGTCAACAGCCAGTATACTGCCTGCCAACTTTGAGCTTGTCAGTCCCTGCAGCTGCAAGAGTCAGGAAAAGCCTCCAGCTTGACATCTGGTCCAAAAACTTGGGACTTGCCAGCCTCTATAA
>NW_006921755.1:363104-363552 GCF_000298275.1 Orycteropus afer afer | reverse complement strand
TTCAGAAGAATTATGTTTTGGTACCTTCAATGGATTGAGATAAGTTTCAGGAAACCACAGGCACATCAAAGAAAACAGACAAAAGTCTAAAAAAATTAAAAAATATTATATATAAGAAAAAATGGACAAAATAAATGGAAAATTAGAAACCATATAAAAACAGCAGAACCTCTGGTAGTGTACTGCTTAAGGCACTTGACTGCTAACCAGAAGGCTGGTGGTTCAAACCCACCAGCCACTCCTCAAAAGAAAGTTTGGACTATCTACTTCCGTAGTGACACCACCTTGGAAACCCAAGGAGTGGTCACTATGAGTTGGGTCTGACTTGACAGCACATAACAATAACATAAAAAACAGAAAATAGAAGTCCAGAAGATTGATTCTAAAATTTCAGAAATAGAAAGAGAATGGGAAGGGCAGAAGAGTAGAATCAACTCTGTAGAAGACA
>NW_006921755.1:360214-360844 GCF_000298275.1 Orycteropus afer afer | reverse complement strand
CTCCCAATAGAAATACCCCAGGTGGATAACTTTTACAATCAGGAGCTCCTCAGTTGCTCACAGCAAATTCCACCACAGAGTTTACAAAGATTTATCGCTAGAAAAGCCATACCAGGTAATTTACTACACCACCTGAACAAACAGACATAACCATTTTAAATATTTATGCACACAATGAAAAAGCCCTGAAGTGCATAAATCAAACATTAATTGAATTGAAAAGAGAAATAGACAACTCCACAATAATAATAGGAGACTTTAACACATCACTTTCAATGAAGGACAGAACAACTCAACTCAACAAAGATACAGAAGATCTAAACAACATAATCAACTAGCCCTCATAGATGTATGCAAAACAATTCACCCAACAATAACACAATATACATTCTTTTCCAGTGCACATGGAACATTCTCCAGAAAAGAACATAGGTTAGGCCACAAAGCAAACCTCAATAAATTTTAAAATATCAAAATACCACAAAGCATCTTCTCAGATCACAATGTTAGAAAATTAGAAATCAACAACAAAAGGAGCAAGGAAAAAAAATTAAATACATGGAAAATGAATAAAACCCTGCTTAAAAACTACTAAGTAATAGAAGAAATAAAAAATGAAATAGAAAAAAA
>NW_006921755.1:355053-359644 GCF_000298275.1 Orycteropus afer afer | reverse complement strand
AAAAAAAAAAAAAAACTCACAACAAAATAAAGTCCTGGCCCACAATGCTTCACTGGTAAATTCTACCAAATATTCAGAGAAGAACTGACACAAATTCTACTCCAACTATTCCACAACATAAAAAAGGATGGAATACTCTCAAACTCATTCTATGAAGTAGCATAACCCTGATACCAAAACCAGGCAAAGACATCGATAAAAAAGAAAAGTACAACCAATACCCCTCATGAACACTAGTGCAAAAGTCCTAAACAAAATACTAGCCAATAGAATCTAACAACATACCAAAGTGGGATTCAGACTAGGTATGTCAGGATGGTTCAACATTAGAAAAACAATCAACCACCACACAAATAAAGGAAAAGAAGAACATGATCATATCAATTGATGCACAAAAGGCATGTGCCAAAACCCAATACCCATTCTTGATAAAAAATGCTTACCAAAATAGGAATCAAAGGGAAATTCCTCAACATAATTAAGGGCGTTTCCCAAAACTAATGGCCAACATTATTCTTAATTTTGCACAATTGAAGACATTCCCCTGGTGGATGGGAACCAGACAAGGATGCCCTTTACCACCATTCCTATTCAATATTGTATTGAAAGTCCTAGCCACAGTAATAAGATAGGAAGAGAAAATAAATTGCATTCAAATAAGCAAAGAAGAAGTAAAACCATCTCAACTTGCAAATGATACGATCCTATACAAAGACAATGCTAGAGACTCAGCAAGAAAACCACTGGAACCAATTGGATTCAGCAAAGTGGCAGGGTACAAGATCAACATACAAGTGTCAGTCAGATTCCTCTACACTATCAAAGGATTCCAGAAAGGAAATCAGGAAAACAATACCATTCACCATAGCACCCTAAAGATGAAATACTTAGAAATAAATATAACCCGAGACACAAAATATCTACTAAAAAAAACAAAAACCCTACAAACTCCAGAATCCAAAAGAGACCTAGATAAATGGGAAAATATACCATGATTAAATATTGTGAAAATGACAATAGTACCCAAAGTGATCTACAGATATAAGCAATCTCAATCTAAATTTTAAGGAGCTCCGGTTCAAACCCACCAGCCACTCCTTGGAAGGAAGATGGGGCACTACTTCCGTAGTGATACTGCCTCGGAAACCCAAGGAGGGGTCGCTATGAGTCGAGTCTGACTCGACGGCACATAACAACAACAACAACAATCTAGATTTTATGATTGAGTTTTGTTTTTTCTCCCACGCAGTCCAGGACCTCCTGTTGTGTTCCCTTTCAGAGAAATCAACAGTGACAGCTGGGCATTATGTAGTTCTTCTGATTTCAGATCATGGAGGTTGGGTTAACATGGTCCATTAGTCCTTTGGACTAATTATTTCCTTGCATTTTTTATTTTCTTCACTCTTGTTTGCTTTGGACAGGGAAAGACCAATATTTGTACCTTAAATGGCTGCTCACAGCTTTTAAGACCCCACTCACTACTCAGCAACTGTTATGTTTGGTTATGGTCTCATGAGACATCCTAGATAACTGACCTACTAACTATTCCTAATTCAAGGCATAGTGCCTGGGGTGTTAACAGTTTCAAGGTAGCTATCCAACACACAACAATTGGTCTTTACTCACCTGGAACAATAGAGGAAGAAGGAGAATCAGGAATAGGATGTAGAAACAGAATGTGTGGCTAATTGCCTTCATAAAAAACTACTTCCCTCGCTGTGAGACCAGAAGAAATGCACAGTGCTCAGCTACCATTAATGAACATTTTCATCAAAGATTCCATAGAAGAACGCTGATAAAAAAGTGGGAAAATGCAGAACAGAATTTCAAATTCTCATAGCCTCCAGACTTTGTGGAGCCATGGTAGGTAGATGAACCTCTGCAACTATTACTGCCCTGAGGTCATCTTGAAACCTCAAACCAAAAATATTCCCTGAAATCTTCTTAAACCAAACAATAGTTTAACTAGTAAAATAGGTCTGCCTTGAGCATTATGCTCTTTCAAGATCTTTATGGGACAAAACTGACAACAGCAACCAACAGATTAGATAGGAATTTAGAGGGCAGTGAGTTTATGTTTATGAGGAAGAAAAAACTCAAAAAAAGGAGGATGAGAATGGTTGCACAACTTGAAGAATGAAGAAATGTCCCTAAATGGTACATGTAGAAACTGTTGAATTGGTGCATGTTTTTCTGTGTCTATTCTCAACAACAACAAAATAGGTAAAGTTTAAAGGAAAAAATTTTCAACCAGTTCCTTTCTATGGAAATTCCAAACCAAACCAAACTCACTGCCATCAAGTCGATTCTCACTTGTAGTGACCCCACTTGGGTTTCCAAGGCTGTAAATCTTTATGGAAGCATACTGCCTCATCTTTCTTCTATGGAGCAGCTGATGGGTTCAAACCATCGACTTTTTGCTTAGTAGCCAAATGCCTTAACCATTACAGCGAAAGTTAGTTTTCTTCCCAAGCCTGTTTCCCTGGAGCCCTCCAGCTGTCATCTTTCCTCCCCAACTTGAATCCTCAACTTCCTTGACCTTTCTTCTTCCTAAGCCCCAGGAACCCATCGACTATCCTACCTGTGGCTTCTGCTATAGATCTACCACACATCTGTATTCTTTGCACCTTCACACTCTTCTTCAGCCAGTCCCTACCTCTGGCCTGGGCTGCTCAATATTCCTAACTGACTCTCCTTAAATCACAGTTTCTCTTCCCAAAGTTTCTATCACAGCACAAGATCACACCTTCTTATGTATGGTTCCGATTATGCTGTGCCTTTGCTGCCCAAGTCCAAAACCCAAAAACTGGCTCAGTTTAACTTTTCCATTCTCTCATTCTCAATTCCATCCGTTTCTAGTTGTTCTTTCCCCCACACCAACCCTACATTCCACTGATGCTAGTCTACCTCCCTACTCCCATTTACATTCTTCATGCTACCTCACATCAGGTTAGGCCCATCCACTAAAACACCCTACTTATCAAGCTTTACCAGTTTTTCAATATCCTGCGGAATGTTTCCCTCTTCCAGTTGCTAACTTTCAAACTTTGAATGGTATTACTGATGTGTCAGCTAAACCATTAGATCAGTGGTGCTTAAATTGTGGTTCCCAAACCACTAGCAGCAGCACCATCCGGGAACTTGTTAAAAATGCAAATACTCAGTCAAACCAACACCTAATGAATCGAAAACTTGGGAGACCCAGCACTGTGTTCAGATGAGTCCTCCAGGGAATTCTGAAGCACAACGGGGTTTGAGAACCACTGTAAACATATGAAAGGAGTGGCCAAGACTAAGGTTATTTCTTCTTGGGCTTAGGAGGCAGGGTCTGAAACAGACTAGAGTACTGGTGAAATTTGCTGAAATAAATTGATTAGACTACATAGCTTTCAGTATGGATTACACCTGAACATAGAGAAAACTTAACGCCTCACAACTTTGTCAATAAGCAACATGAAAAACAGAGAAAAGGTTAAAGTTATCAAGGATTTCATTTTACCTGGATCCACTATCAATGCCCCTGGAAACAGAAGTCAAGAAATCAAAGATTTGCACTGGGCAAATCTGCTGTAAAAGACCTTTTCAACGTGTTAAAAAAAAGCAAAGATGTCACTTGGCGGACTAAATTAAACCTGAATTGATGCGTGTGAATTATGGGCCTGGTGAAGAATATTGAACATACCATGGTCTATCAAAAGAAAGGACAAATCTGTCTGGGAAGAAGTATAGTCAGAATGCTCCTTAGAAGCAAGGATGGCAAGACTTAGTCTCCCATAATTTGGACATGTTATTAGGTGAGACCAGCCCCTAGACAGGGACATCATACTTGGTAAAAGAGAGGGTCAGTGAAAAAGAGGAAGACCCTCAGGAGGATTGACACAATGGCTGCAACACTGGGCTCAATTACAGCAACAATAGTCAGGATGGTGCAAGACCCGGCAGAGTTTCATTCTGTTGTAAACGGTGGCTACCAGTCAGTACTGACTCTACAGCAGCTAACAACAACAACAAATTGATCAGGATCACACACTAAAGTGCTGCAGAGTCAAAACCAGAACTCGGTTGTTCTGACTACCAGTGTGGGGTCCTTCTCAGCACAATCACAGTATTGTACAATTATCTTGAACCATTTAAACACATGCATAAACACCTATGAGGAGTAGAAAGTACACTTAAATTACTTAAGAATGACAGATTTTGCAATTAATAAACAAGGTCATCTTCAATCTGTAACTTCACATGGATGAATTTGTTCTTTAAGTTGAGGGGGGGAGCTTACTTAAGAGTTGCTCTTTTTATCTGAAAAGCAGAGATCTCTGGGGACTGAAGAATAATCAGTCACTGAATTTCTGTTCTTCAAACTTCTCACAGGACTCATGTAAAAAAAAAGCATATTATGCTCACAGAATGGTTTCAGAGGCAAACTAAGAAGGTTGTCTTTTAAAAAACATATAACATTTCTTTTAAATGTATACATATTTTTACGTGAGCAGTTCTCAACCAAAATATATGCAAATATCTTAATAATGTGAAAAACCTAGCATCCTTAATGTGAATAAGATTTTCAAAAGTCTCGTTTATGTATTTTGGA
>NW_006921755.1:351202-352701 GCF_000298275.1 Orycteropus afer afer | reverse complement strand
TAGCAAAGTTCAACAAGACAGAAAATAACAAATGCTGGTGAAGATGTAGAGAGCTGGGGACTCTCATACACTGGTGGTGGGATTGTAAAATGATACAGCTACTGTGGAAAGCAGTATGACGATTCCTTAAAAAGTTGGAATTAGAAGTACCATTTGACCCAGCAATCCCATTACTAGGTGTATATCCTAAAGAAGTGAGAGCCAGGACAAGAACAGATATATGCACACTCATATTCATCACAGTACTATTTATACTAGCAAAAAGATGGAAACAACCTAGGTGCCCATTAACAGAACAGATAACCAAACTATGGTACTTACACACAATGGAATACTATGCAACACTAAAGAATAATGTAGAATCTGCAAAACACTGCATAACATGGATAAACTGGAGGACATTCTGGTGAGTGAAATAAGTCAATCACAGAAGGATAATTATTGTATTAGTTCATTATTGTAAAAAGTCAATGAAAGGCTTATATATGGAAGGAAAATTTCTTTATTGGTTTCCAGGGGTGCGAGGGGAGGGGAGGAAAACTACAAAAACAAAAATAAAAAAATAAAAACTTCTAAAAATTTTGAAAACTGCTGTCTAGATTATTGATGAACAGTCTATGCTTTTATCCATGATTTACATGAATATGTATCATTGTCATTAGCTTCCATGGAGTCAGTCACCAACTCATTGCAATTCCATATAAAACAAAATTGTTATATACATATGGCTTCCATGGGCTGATTTTCAGAAGATTGCCAGACCTTTCTTCCTAGAGGTGCCTTTGACCAGGAAATGAACCTGGTTCTTCCTCATGGAGGGCAAGAATTCTACCACTGAAGCACCACTACCCCCAGATATGCATTACCTACATCCTTATATGCAAGATGGCTCAAACACAGCAAGGATTGTGTAGATAACACAGGACCGGCAGTGTTTTGTTCTGCTGTACACAGGGTTGCTATGAGTCAGAGCTGACTCGATGGCACTTAACAAAAACACTTATGAAGCTAATAATGCCAGTAATGTCTTCCTTTTGTTTGATGTGAAGCTAAAGAAGGCTGTGGGAGGGGTGCTTTGCTAACTTAAAATAGAGGGTCAGCAAAAAAGGGGATGATGCTTAATGAGATGGACTGACACAGTGGCTGTAAAATGGGCTCAAACATAGCAAATATTGGAGGATGGTACATGACTGGTCAGTATTTTGTTCTGTTGTACATAGGGTTGCTATGAGTCAGAAGTGACTCAACGACACATAACAACAGCTCTTTCTTACATGGAGAGTACACCCTATTGCTTCTTAATTCTATTTTAAAAATATACCTCTATGCATATACTCAGGAGCTCTGATAGCATAGTGACTAAGGCACTTGACTGTTAACCTGAAGTCTGGTGGTTCAAACTCCCCAGCCACTCCTCGGAAGGAAGGTTGGGTAATCTACTTCCGTAGTGATACTGCCTCAGAAACCCAAGGAGGGGTTGCTATGAGTCGGGTCCGACT
>NW_006921755.1:345205-351102 GCF_000298275.1 Orycteropus afer afer | reverse complement strand
ACATTTTCCATGAGTCATTTGTAAAATGATACATAAATGTAAGTATTACTGACCCTTAAAATGTGAAACTTAAAGAAATTTTAAAGGGAAAGAAAATGTTCTTAGGCGACTCAATCTAGGTAACACTGACCCATATTTGAGTAAGATTGTCCCATTCTTTCATAGTCAGCAGTGGCAGGAAAGTGGGTTGGACAAGATCAAAGTAGACTAATTAAAATGCTGTGGGGTACAGTATAAAGTTAACCATGAGCTTGTGTTTAGTGAATTTCAATCACTTAAATATCCTCCAGCGAAAGTAATTCTAAACTCATTTTTACAGTATTAAGCAATGACTGTACACCTTGAAGAAAGTCAAGCCTCTGGCTTGGGAAATAGTATCCTTCAGGCCTACCCTCTTGGGCTCCAGGGTAGCTGAGGAGATGAGGGGTCGACTCCTAGCCAAGTATCTTCACCCTCTCTGCCCTGGGACTGTGATATCTCTTTTGCTCCATGTTAGCACTAGGGCTTTGGGGCTGAGGACCACCAACTACAAGGCCAAATGAAGCCCAAGCCTTATCTGCAGCAATGCTCTCCCTCCCTGCCCTAGCCTCAGCTTGGTTTGTGCACCATGACAAAGAGGAAAAATACAGTATGTTCATCTTTTCTAGTCATCCCCACTCACTGAATGCATGGTCATTTTAAATTATGGGTGAATTTCATAGTTCCCTGAGTCTAGACACTAGGAAATTAGGGTATGTTGATATCTTTATTACATAGAAGTCAACAGATTAAGAGTCTACGACCTAGTGAATTAAAAAATAAGTTGAGAAATATATTCTGGATGAAATCAGGAGACAGGGTCAACATGGACATAATTAAATCCTAATCCTAATTTGAGATGAGAAAGAATGAGAATTAAATTTTCGCTTTGGCTGTGTTAAAATAATTCTAATTACAGTTAATTATGTGAAGTGCTTATCCTTTATGGTTAATTTGTGCTTAATTACCATGCAGTACAATAATGACTTCTCAACATGTTCCAAATTAACACTTATCCTCTGTTTAATTGCAATAGTAAACTCTGCAGGCCTGGCTGTCCCAGTCTAAAGGCCCATCTCCAGAACAGGAGTTGACCTGTGGCCTCAAGTCTGTTTTCAGAAACCCTGCCCAGGTTGTGGATTGGACAAATTTCCAGAACCCCAAGCTAGGAAAGCCATTTATGGACTCAGCCATGCTAGGAAGTGCTTCATTCATAGGAGAGCACTGAATCCTCAGGTGGCATCAGCAGTAGGCTCTATGGGCAGCTTGCCTTGCAAGCCACTAACCAACACCTAATTCTGGCCTATCTTTCTGGCCTATTTGGCCAGATCATCTGGTCTCCACAACTTTGAAAAACATAAAAAGAGGAACTGGCATATCACTCCAACTACTCTCTGTAAGTGTTGCTCTGTTTGTGAACTAGTACAGAAAAAAGAATGGCTGGACCTTAGAACAAAATTAAGAAAATTCTAAAGAAAATTTATAACTTTAAAAAAAGTAAAGGGAATAAAAGTTTTTATGATTTCCTTCCACCCCCTATTTTAAGCCAGGTCAATAAGCATGTTAGAAGCTAGTATATGTTTTACTTTTAGATGCTTTAGAAAGAGGTGAGATATAAGCTGATATGGCACTTGCTGTTGAGTCAGATCCAACTCACAGTGAGCCCTCCTTGGGTTTCCAAGGTGGTATCACTACGGAAGTAGATTGTCCAACCTTCCAAGGAGTGGCTGGTGGGTTTGATTGCCAGGCTTCTGATATACACCTTATTTATTGTATTTTTTAGTAGAGAAAAAAATTGCACAAAGAGGATTCATTTAGAAGACAGAAAACAGGAAAGACTGACTTCCTCAAGTTCACATAGCAAGTACACCACTCTTGCAGGAATAAGAATAAGTAAAGTCAATAGGGTTATCAGTTTTTCATTTAAAGGAAAATCTGGGGACAACAAAGACCAAAATTCATTCAGAAATCTCCATATGTCATTAAACTTCCTGAGTAGTTTTGGGAAGACAACCAAGTATAAATCTCCTTATAGGTGAACTCAGAAATAATTTAAAGTGCTGAGTGCAAACTCAGTATGCAGTGGAGGGGGAAGGGAGGATGTCTTTTGATCTTTACCACTCCAAAAATAAATAATTAAATACTTATATTCTTAACTTGACACCTGCAAAAAATAAAATAAAAACCCATTGCTGTCAAGTTGATTCTGACTCATAGTGACCCCATAGGACAGGGTAGAACTGCCCCATAGGATTTTCAAGGCTGTAAATCTTTACAGAAGCAGACTGCCATGTCTTTCTCCCAGAGTAGTTGGTAGGTTCAAATCACCAATCTTTCAGTTAGCAGCACAGCACTTAACCACTGCACCATGAGGGTTCCATAAAGAAAAAGGAAAGCATAATTAAAGCCTAAATAGTTATTTATTATTGCCCCTAAAGAATGAAGAAACAAAGACGAAAGGAAAGAAGGGAGGGAAGGGAGGGAAGGGAGGGAGGGAGAGAGGGTGGGGCTGAGGAGAAAAAAAGATGATATTTAAAGTAGAAAGGGAAAAAAAGGAGGGAAACATTTTTAAAAATAATATAGAACAATCATTCTCTAACATTTTTAAATACCAGAATCTTTTATTCAAATAAAATCTTTAAAAAGCTAAATATATATAAATAATGCAGTACTGGATAACAATCAGACATGCAAACCACCACTTGTCTGACAGTTTCTTGTAATGTGGTGACTTGTGTGTTGCTGTGGGGCTGGAGGCTATGCCACTGGATTTCAAATAACAGCAGGGTCACCCATGGTGGACAGGTTTCAGTGGAGCTTCCAAACTAAGACAGACTAGACAGTAATGCAAAGCATAAAATAACTACCTATGAGTCCATATATTGATATAAATTGATATGAGTCCAATTATTATTGATATAAATAAATGATTGACGGAAGGAAGGTTGAGCAATCCTACTTCTGTAGCGATACTGCCTCAAAAACCCAAGGAGGGGTCGCTAGGGTCGGGGCCGACTCGACGGCAAAAAACCACAACAACAAACAAAAAGAGAAGAGACAAACTTCCCAAGCAGAAGATTTCCAAATAGTTTATTTAAATATTTCCCCCTCAAGAAGGTGCAGCAAAACTCCTCACCCCATAACCGCTGGCTGGCATAGTGACTTCCTCTGAAAGAGTGCAGTATTGAAAAGGGGAAAGGGAGTAACTTTACAGTGGAGGTGGGAGAAAGATGTGACAGCTTGCTTCTGTAAAGATTCACAACCTTGGAAACCAATCTACTCTGTCCTCTAGACTCACTATGAGTCAGAATCAAATTGATGGTAATCAGTTTACAGTGGACAATTCTGACAAACACTCCCTCAGCCAGGTGATCAAAGTTAACATCAACATTGAACAAGTTGTGTTAATCATATCTACCCTTGATATGATATGATGAGAATGGTACTTTACCTCTGTGGTCTTCTTCCCAAAACCCAGAATCTCAGTCTAATCATGAGGAACATGAGAGGTACAGAATACCTAACCAGTACTCCTCAAAATGGTCAAGGTGGCTAAAAATAAGAAAAGGCTGAAGCACTATCACAGCCAAGAGGGGCCTAAGAAGACATGATAACTCAATGTAATGTGGCATCCTGGATGGGATGTTGGAACAGAGCAAGGACATCAGGGAAAAACTAATGAAAACCGAACATAGTTTGGTCTTTACTATACATTAATGTATCAGTATGGTTCATTCATTGGAACCTACCATCCTAATGTATGATATTTATAATGGGGAAACTGGGTGTGGAACCATGGGAACCCTATACTATCTTCTCAACTCTTCCATATATTAAAAGTTTATTTTAAAAAAATCCAAATATAATAAACTATATTTTCTAAAGAGATGCTATAGTTGAATGTGGAGTTTAGAGAAACTCCACAACTCTGCTATGTACATCTCTGGCCCCAGTTCCCCATCCCACACCCGTAATCCCAGCTTGCCCCTGAAACATAGAACAATTTGAAAATCTCGATCAACAAAAAACAAAGCCACTTCACGTGGCCTGGGAGAGTTCTGCTACACACTCATTCCTGCCTTCACTGGGATGGGTGAGTCACTGCCTACCACACTGCATGAGATCTTAAACTACATGTGGGCGGACGCACCTCTTAGACTCACTAGCACATGCTGAATGCTCTGTTGACACTAGAAGACTCCGTGATTGACAAATTCTCCCGCATAAGCAGAGACTACTGCAAATACAGGGTAAAGGCTTCACTGCCAACCATACTGACCACCTGGGAACAGATCTGCACAAGATACTTTACCATTAATCAAATGTATCCCATGTCTTCTGGTGAGATCCACCGCTATCACCTCCACCACCAGTTGCCACTGAGATCACTCCACTCATGGAAGCTCCATGTGCGTAGAGTAGAATTGTGTTCCATAAGGTTTTCAATGGCTGATTCTTTATAAGTAGATCACAGGCCTTTCTTCCAAAGTACCTCTAGACTCAAATTTCCAACTAGACTCAAAATTCCAACAGAGTGATGTATGGTCATGTACACACAGATACACAGACACACACGCGTACATACACACACACACACACACACACCCCTGGCTCAAAACACCTCTGGTAGAACCAAAAAAAGAAGGAAAGCGGAGTTCCCCAAAATCAACATTTATTTTACTATACTTTCATGTTTAATTGATCCATGCTATTGCAGATTATTAACCCACAAGACAAACAGGTACAACTGATTCAAGTCCTTGTAAGATCTCTAAAAATGAAAGGTGACATTCACCTAGGAATTAGGTAAAAGCAACCCTTGTTGCAAATTGCAGTAATAGCAACAAATGACTGTAAGGAACACAGGACAGACATTCCTAACAATCATTGGAGATGAGCAACTATAACTCAGAAGGTAGAAAAAACCCATAACCAAGGTCACACAGAAGCTCAAGTAGAAATTAAACTCAGCACAACTGCTATCTCCCTCCACCACATAAAGCTATCTCCTTAGGTAGGAATCTAGGCCTTGGCATGAGAGACAGGTTGACGAGGCAAAGAGCCAGCCTCTGGATTCCAAGATTTCACATAATCAGATTTGAAGACAAGCATTAAAAACCAAGGTTCCCAGGCAATATGACCAGGGCCCAGAGGCCTGGCTGACTGATGCCGAGTAGAGCATACAAGGCACCAGGACTAGACAGTGAGCCCATAGAAGGGCTGAACAGGAAACCTAAAATATACTATTTGTGTCCCATTCCCTAGGAATTTTAATTTAGTAGGTTTAAAGTGGAACCTGGGAATTTGAATAAGCTCCCAGCTGATTCTGTTCAGCCAGTCCATAGAACTACTGTAATTAGAGGGGGGGGTGGGGGCATTTCCTAGGGGGAAAATCCTGTTGGAAGAATTCTGTCTACAAAAGAATAGAATCAAGAGTTAAGTTAAATGCAGTTGAAAGCTAAAACATTTGGTGCCAACTTTACCGTACCAGCTAACAGAAAATGAGAGATGAGAACATTGTATAACTAGGTGTATTGCTTTTGCCCAACTACACACCTAAATTCAGAACAGTATGACAGGTGAGGAGCTCTTGATGGTGCAGTGCCTAACCACCAGCTACTCTGTGGAAGGAAGATGTGGCAATCTACTCCTGAAAAGATTTATCACCTCAAAAACCCAGTGGGAGCCGCTATGCATCAGAATTGACTTGACAGCACGTTGTTTTTGTTAGGTGTCATTCAGTCATCTCCAACTCAAGACCTTATGTACAACAGAATGAAACAGTGCCTGGTCCTGTGCCAGCCTCATGATCCCTACTATACCTGAGCCCATCGCCACAGCCACTGTGTCAAAACATCTTGTTGAGGGCCTTCCCCTTT
>NW_006921755.1:329684-341505 GCF_000298275.1 Orycteropus afer afer | reverse complement strand
GGAAGGAAGGTTGGGTAATCTACTTCCGTAGTGATACTGCCTCAGAAACCCAAGGAGGGGTTGCTATGAGTCGGGTCCGACTTGACGGCACATAATGACAACAACAACAAAGTGCATATACTCATTTGTAAAGAGCAGTTAATTGTGTTTCTCCTAGCAAATGCTATGCTGCAAACATGGTGAATTTTAAAATATCTAATTCTGTGGTGAATGTCAAAACATATCTTAAAAGTATAATTACCAAAGGCATACAGTTCACTCTCTCTAGTGGTAACTGGCTGTGTACTGCTTACTACTACTGAGGTCTCATGGAACCCCATTCTCACCCAAGAATTCCTCCCAGGAAAAAATTAATTTCTCCAACTTCTGTATTTCTGTAAGTCCTTACTTTAAAGTCTGTCCTGGTACTAATTCCAGCTTACTTGGTTAACTACGGATGTAACGGCTGCTGGATTTGGGACAGGGGGTTTGTGGACGGACCCTAACATTTACATTGTCTTATCATGTTCCTAGTTTGTTTACAGGCATTACTCTTTCAGTCTTTACAACAACCCTGTGACATAAAACCAAAAAACCAAACCCACTGCTATAGAGTCAGTTCCGACTCATAGTGACCCCCACTGGGTTTTCGAGGCAGTAAATCTTTATAGAAGTAGATTCCGCAGGCACTGTGCCACCAGAGCTCCTTCTATAGTTATTAGTTTTATCCCCAATTTAAAAATGGGGAAAGTGAGGCATAGAAGTATTTTTTTTTTTTTTTTAATTACTTGTCTTAGGTAAGCCACACCACGCTAGTGCTCTTAGGATCGGAACCCAAGCTCTGTGCTTGGTAGCCCCGGGCCCTTATGCACTACATCTCCCAGTGAGGGTTCTGTGAGGCTCACCTGTACTATACAAACCTCTCAGACCTGGTTGTTCAGTCACTGTGCTGTCACTTTGCATTTCCAGGAAAGATAGTGGCAGGTTTGGGGTTAGGATGAGTGTTAGGGTTAGAGTCTTTGCTCCATATTCCTAGCTTTCAAATATTTACCATCTATAATATCCTAACAGTTGTTTTGTCCTTGTCCCCCATAGGATAATAGGATGCCGGCTAGATTCCCCTACCCTCCCCCTTTTGAAAATTCTTTTTGACATCACAGTTGTGTTAGTACCAAAAATATACTTTCGTCCTCATGTATCTTTACCCTAGCTTATACATTTTTATTTCAAAGTGAGAATAATGCTGAGATTTAAATAATATCTAAAACTCTATCTTCGATTTACTTTTTTTTCTGGCCTTAGCTCCTTGTATCAAATTTCTCACTTTTGATTCTGCATCTTCACACATCACTGTATCATACATCTGGACTCATTGTATTGCTCCAAACCATGAACTTCTTACCCTAACCACACCTCAGAATTTGGGTAGAAAACACTCCAGAAAAGAAATTAAAAAAAAAAAAATGAAATGAGTAGAACTGTTAATCTAAAATGCCACATACAGTCCATCCCACATGTATAAATTTATTTTTAAGAATTTATTTGCACAGTAGAATAAATAAGTAAAACATGAATAATAAAAAAGTCCTTTTCTGAAAATAAATATCTTATATATTTTGAATGATATGAATTACACTGTCTTCTTCATCCATTAAATGTACCCTTTCATTCAGCTTACATCTACTGAGCACAATGAACACTGGAGATACAAAAACGTCAAAAGCAGTCTGTGACCTCCAGGATCTTATCCTCTTGCAGGGAAGACAGATGAGTAAACAACATAATTGCAAATCCAGTGATTTTAGTAATATGCTGTCTGTAAAACACATCCATATAAAAGCAGTACAAGCAACAATACACTAGATAATTTAGGAGACCCCAAGCAGGTACTTATATCTTACTGTCTCCAAGCTTTAGTGATTAGCAACAGTAGTCACTATGAGTGGAAATTGACTCCATGGCAACAGGTTTGAGGTTTTTTGGGGTTTTTTTGGTAGGCAACATTAAGATCACTTCAAGAGAAATAAAAGATAATTTTCAACCACTTTTGACATTTCAAAAGGCATTGTTCAGACACAACATACTGAAACTTGAGGCTTTTTATAAGAAACTGACAAATGCTTTAGCACCCTATCTTCTACTTTTGCACGCTTCTCTTACACAGCCTCCTGTTTCTTTCCTCTCTTTCCACCACATTCCTTTCCCCCCATGTTTATTCCTTATTGGGCTTCATCAAATGTACTACCTGTAAAGAGCCTACTTTGAAGAAAAAAATCATGGCTGAATACTGAACTTTTATTTTCCTGTTCCTAATAAAAATTTGTCTCTCAACAAAAGAACAACCTAAACAAAGTTATTTTTATTTCCATATTGCTTTTGGCTGATTTTCTTCTCTGCGTGAGAGGTTTTCAAAAAGTTCCCAATTCTACATCCAAAAAGCTCAAAACATAATTGACTGCAGAATAAAATATTCCCCTTGTCCAAACAGGAGTCCAGGGTCACAGGCATTAGCAGCAATCGGAGAATGGAATTCTGAAGCCTACTCAGTTAAGACCTCATGTGGACCAGAGTCAGCCTCAACTACTCCACTGTCTGCCATGAACATAACCTGGACCTTTATTTCACCAATTAGCTCTGGTTATGGCCATAACAATGACTAAAATACTGAAACACTTCCTCTCCAATTGTCAAATAGCCTCTTCCCTCAACATACACTTTGGCTATCCCAGACCCTCATGTGATCCCAGTCCTACCCTCCCAGCAATGGATGGAAATGATGGGATCACAAGGCAATGTTTTCCTAGAGAGGCAGCAGTGCTGGAACTTTGAGTTCAGGATGCCTGGGATGGAACCCCAGCTCTATCATTTGCTAATTGTGTGATCTCGTTGTGCCACAAATTGCTTCATCTGTAAAATGGGCATAATAAGATTACCTACTTCACAGGGTTGTTTTGAGGATTAAAGGTGTACATGTTTGTCAAACAGAACCGTTAGAACAGTGTTAGAATTATTTGTAAGTATCATAAAAGAAAAAAAACCACCACCATCAAGTCTATTCTGACTCATAGTGACTCTATAGGACACAGTAGAACTGCCCGGTGGGGTTTTCAAGGCTACAAATCTTTACAGAAGCAAACTGTCTCATCCTCCAGTCACAGAGCAGCTGGTGGGTTCAAACTGCCAACCTTTTAGTTAGCAGCCAAATGCCTTAGCCACAGCAGCACCAGAGCTCCTTATTCACCAAGTGTGTGTTAAATAAGTAAACCATTTTATTCTGTTACTGAAGTGATTGTTCAGTAAATTTAAAAGTTAAAAAAGGTTTACAACAGAAAGGGAAAAAAGTCTATGATGCTATGAAACACTTACATAACGTAACTATTGTTTAACAGCCTAGTACTAAAACATCTGGCATCCAGATCTTATATTTCACTGTGAAGTTAGAGAAACTAACCAATCAAAAGGCATTCCCACTGCAGCATAAGATGTGATCTGTATGATTCCCTTTCTAATCAGAAATGTCAATGGCTTATGAGAAATTCAAGTTATGAGTTCTGGTTTTAACTCTGCAACATTTAACCACACCCTGGCAGGAGAATAAATTTTATTTTATGGTAGTAAGACTTAATGGATTGTAAACGGAAAACCAGCCCTTTCTGGCTACTGCTTCCCTCATGAACACAGTGAGTGACTCAGGCTCAGCTTCACTGCAGTTTAAAGAGCCATATCTTACATGCTTGGCCTTCTGTCATCAATGTTTGGTAAATACCTGAAATGGACAGGAAATTGCTATACCCAGCAGTGAACCTGATCAAAATGTTTAGTTACTAAAAGGTAACACAAACTGAGCTCAAACTTAATTTACCTGGGTGCTACTGAACTTCGGAAGGAAACAAAGGTATGCTAGCTTTCTGTTACATGCTCAGGGGAGGAAACCATTCAGGAACAGTAACTCCCTTACCTGTTCCTCCCCCTTGATAGCTAAATTTCCCAATACCCTTATACACAAATTCAAATAGTAATTTATTAGACTTTTCTTAATGGTTATAAGATTTACTAAACACAGTGAATGCTTTTAATCTTTCCACTTTAAAAGGGCATTTCTCTAAAGTTGCAAGAAGGAACTCACACCTTGCTTAGTAAAAAAAAAAAAAAAAAACTAAAATCTGCAGCAAAATCATTATCACTAAAAGGCTATTATTATAACCCTGTAAAAGGTAAAGGTAAATGAACTTTATAACTATGATTTTTAATTAAGAAACATGCACAAAATAACAGACAACTTTCCAAGGAGCAGAATTCCCCAATACCTAGTTATAAGTGAATCAACAAGCCTAAGTGAGAGTTACACAACACTTGTCACCATAGTTCAGAGATATTTTGACATGTGGGACAAACATAGTGAAGGCATATTTCTCCCTAAAGCTTTTGCTATCACACTCATGTGGACTGAAAATTTACTGGATCCTGAGGAGACAGTCTGAGAGCTCGTACAATAAGTTATCAAGGCTGTGTACAAATTCACTTGTAGGTATGTCACAAAATATTTAATACCGAAACATATTCTTATTCAAATACTAGTATGTAAAGGTAGCATTTCTTAACAGTTCAAACTATAGATGCTTTTCATTCCTTTAAGTTTTCATTACCACACCATAATTAACCCCAGTTAACTCACAACAGAGCTCTCTGGGCATCTAGTCTCTAGGGACCCTTGGAAGGACCACAAAGAGTTATCTAAACTAAAATAGAAGGCCTAGTTTATAAAGTTAATGAAACTTCCATTCTGGTGGGCCAAATGATAATCAACACAGTAACCTGGAGTTCTTTGAGAATCTACTTGCATTTAACGTTTCACAAAGGAAGTTTTAAAAAGGCAAAAATCCAAGATTAAGAGAAGGAGCAAACATAGGTGTGGTAGTACCTCTAGACTGGTTCTACAAGGGCAGTTCTGAAGGGCGTCATAAACCCTGTCACTAATTACCAGGATTAATTTGAAAGAGTTTAGAGGATGGTCCTCCTGGATCTTGGAACCTATGTCTCAAATACTTTTACTCTGAGTGACAAGAACAAGCCCCTTAACACATGCCTGCTCCTGATTCCTGCACCCTCAACTCTACCTGGTTGTCATCATATTGTGGGTCCACAGAGCACAGCTGTGTGATCACATGCCCAATAGTGTATCTGGCAGGCTCTAAGCCTCTGCTCACAGCACTTCCTGGTTGGTCTGGGTTGCTGATCCCATTGAACCGGTCGTCCCTGTCACACCATTACAGAGAGAATCAAAGATTCCACAGATAACTTGGGGACATCAGATGCACTGCACTAGGGGCCCTGCAGCTGGCAGCTGCATGTTCAGAGGATGCCCCCACAGTGGCCTACCTAGGGTTGGTTCACCCAGTGCAGTAACCATGGCTTCACAACCTCCCCCCCCATGGACTTCCTCCAGTACCAGACCATACAGAATCTTTAGTAATGTCTATTATCAGTTTTCATCATAGAATAATGTGATAAATACAGTTGTAAATTCGTTAAATGTAATATTTCTTAGATTATCTGAAAACTAACAACTGTTTTTGTAAAATCTACATTGAATTATATTGGTTACCACATTATTGATAACTGAGCAGAATCCTTTTATTTTTTCCTTCTTTTCCTTTAATTAGTACTTTATTCTCAAAAAAGTTATTACATATATTCACAGATACTAATTACTTCAATATTGTAGCTAAAACACCAGAAAACTTGACAAAACCAGCGACTATAAAAACACCAGAAGTAACCAAAACAAGAGCGCATGCTTGTAGCGTAGAGTTTAAACCCACTTGATTAGAAGCATCATTGTAACTGAATAACAATGACAGTTTTGACCTGAGCACATTACCCAAAAAACCAAACCAAACGCACTACGGTCCAGTGGGATCCGACTCATTGCGACCCCTCCTTGAGTTTCCCAGGCGGTATCACTACGGAGGGAAATGCCCCTACTTTCTTTTCAAGGAGTGGTTGGTGGGTTTGAACCACCAGCCTTATGGTTAGCAGTCAAATGCCTTAGGCACTACGCCACCAGAGCTCCCTGAGCGCATTTAGAAGGTTCAAAAAGTAAATTAGCATAGAGTTTTAGCCTTATAGGTATATTGACACATGTAAGCTGGGCTTAGGAAAACTGTGTTTGTTGTTATAACTACAGAGATATTTTTTAAAAAAATAATAAATTTCTCAAGAAACACTGCAGGAAAAAAAAAAAGTCATTTTGATGTCATCCTTTCCGACAGTGTCACCCGGTGCGCTCCGCACCCCTCTCCAACTCCCTAGTTAGTGACAACACTGCGGCGCTGCCTCGGCCTGAGCCCAGTGTGGTTCTGCGCTCTGGGCAGCCTCCTGAATAGGCAAAAGTGCGCGCCCAAGTATTCTACGTTGACTCTGCAGGAATTGGGCCCGCAGGCGTGCACTGGAGGCCCCTGGGACGAGGAAGGCTGTCCTGCCAGGCCGCAGCGGCGCTGGCGTCCGCCGCAGACTCAGCAGCCAAGGTCCGGTCCAAGTCGGCGGGAAGCCGCCAGCTACTCTGGGCGAGTGGGAGGAGGGACGGAGGGAGAGGGCAGCGGAAACCAAGCACCCCGAGGGAACCCAGTGCGCCCGCCCGCAGCACGTCTCCTACCTGCAGGGTAAGGGTGGCCAAGGGCACCTGTGCAGTCTAGACTGACTGTTGGGACTCGGACGCAGCTGGCACAGCTGGAGGAGCGGGAGGAGTGGGAGGAGGGAGGGAGGGAGGGCAAAAGCGGAGCCCAGCGCAGCGCAGCTGTCCAAAACCCTCCGCCCGGATTCGCCCTGGCCTCGCAGGGGTGGAGCGAGGGGGTGTCAGGTCCCGAGTGCCTATCTGCGCAGGCTGACAGCGCCAGCGAGGCAGGAGGGTTCTGGCGACTGGGCCTCGTTTCTGGTCCCAGTCTCTCAGTCTCTCTTCTCCCAAGTTTTATAACCTAACTCCATCAGCCCGGGGAGTGTTATTATCAGATGCCTTGAGCTCCCAAGTCCCCAGGCACCGTTCTAGGACCTTTGCTGTGTTACCTAATCCTCGAAGTTTACAGTTGGTAACCATGATTGGCATAGTTTTACAACGACGGCTCCAATAGATGAAATAACTTGCCTGAGGTGGTAAAATTAAGTAGCAGGAACTTTGTTTTCTAAGTTTGCTTACAGTATTTATTTATAAAGTTTTTAAAGCTTGCAACTTCCTTCTTAGAAAAGATTCAGTTTAGTCCATTTTGAGTCATAGCGTCCCTATGTGTCACAGAGTAGAACTGAACGCCGTAGGGTTTTCTTGGCAACAACTACAATCTTACAGAAGAGGAGAGCCAGGCCTTTCTTTCGGGTGCTGCTTGGTAGGTTCACCACCAACCTTCTGGGTTAGTAGGTTAGTAATCTATTACGAGTGGTTTGCATCACCTAGGGAATTTGCAACTCTCAAGAGTAAGGAGTTTTGCTGGCATAGTGTCTAAGGCATTCTACTGCTGACCAGAAGGTAGGTGGCTCAAACCCAGCAGGTGCTTTATGTAAGGAAGATGGGGCATTCAATGGGGTTCACTATGAGCTGAAATTTACTCAACTCTGGTGGGTTTGATTTTGGTTTTGGTTTAGAGTAAGTGGCTCTGATGGTGCAGTGGCTAGGGCATTTGTCTGCTAACCAACAGGTCAGCGGTTTGAACCACCATATTTCCGGAGGGAGAAAGATGAGGCAATCTGCGTCCATAAAGATTAAAGATTAAAGCCTTGAAAACCGTATGGGGAGTTCTACTCTGTCCTATTGGGATTGGAGCCATGGCAGTGGGTTTGGTTTGGTTTTGGCTTTAGAGTAATTTTATTGCCAGTTTACAGATAAGGATTCTGAGGCTCAGGAAAGTGAAGTAACCAACCTAAGTTTGCACAGCTTAACACATAGACTAGAATTTTTGCCTTAATGTTTCTACAGCCCATATAATTCAAATCATAGCATAGAATAAGAAATTAATAAAACATGAAAATTCCCATCCCACCCATTAACTGTCCAAATACAACAATTTTTGTGTCCACATAGAAAAAAAGGTCTTAAGAAAAAGAGAACCAGTTGTCTTGTGGCTTGAATAGCAGCCCTTTTGGAATATACTTTTGAAAACAGGCCAGCTGCAGCCTCATTTCACAATATTGCATCCTGCCAAGGCCAAAGGACACAATCGCCACCACATGTACCAAAATGTTAATAACCAATGGCCACTTTAAAGTGTTTAGTGGATATTACACAGCTGAGACTGACAGAGTTGCATAATGTCTCACTGCATACATGGAACTACATGAAATGAAAAATATAATATTCCAGCCCAAAGTAGGGGGAGGGGTGAAATTATAGTTTGGCATTCAGTTATGCTGTAACCTATAGTTACTCGACCCTCCAAGACTACATTTTTCTCTCTTGAGCACATCTTTTCCTAATGATAGAAGAGTCACATAGTCGTCACTCTGCTCGTTGACAGAAATGATTGATGTTTTTTGAATCCTATGATACTGACAGATTTTTACAATTAAACAAGTGGCTCTCTGAGCAAACAGAGTATTGCCTAAGAGGAGTTTGGCAAGTTTAAGACAAGCATGTTACTCAAAGTCTGAATGCCCTTCTTTCTCAAGTTTTATTAGTCACAGATGATTTGATAAGTATTATGCACACAAGTAACAACTCTCTTGCAAGCTTGTCTTTAGAAATTATAACACTTTTGGTTGAGAAGCAGCTGGCTTTAAAATTGCATACCAAATTCCTAAGTGTCATCATTAAAACATTTGGCACCTACAACAATAGGTCTTTTCTATGAGCTATAAATAGAAATAAATTTATTTAAATGTTGTTACCCACACACACACACACACACACACACACACATATCCCCAGTAACTTAATTTCTGCCTCCTCAAACTAAAGGAATACAGTAGGGAAATGTGCTATGCTGTTTAGAGACCAACTTAGGGCACAGACTGCTAAAGGTAAGTTTTAGAAGTACTAAGATTCTGTATGTGATTATTTCTATTTTCCTGAGAGATTTGCCTTTTTTCTCCCCAAGAAAAGTCATATCTTCAGAAAAAATTACTAAGAAATCCTGATATACTCCCATTTGAATATGTGTTTGACATTTTCATCAGACAAATGATATTCTAATTCCTCCTTATTTTTTATTTCTCCTCAGTATAAAAGTAATATGTATTTATTTTAAGACAAACAAAAAGCAAATTTTGGAAACCATAGGGAAAAACTTGATTAAAATCACCTATAACTACCCTCTCATTCCCTCCCCACATACACACCCATTGGTAAAAATTTGGTGTATTTTCTTATAAATTTGTTCTATTCATAAATAGATGTTTGTTACAAAATAAATATTATGTTGTACAAAAATTTCAAAATCTGGCTTATTTCAATGAATGTTTATAATGAGCATTTTTCTCTATCATCAAATTCTCTTTAGAATATAATGATTTTTTTTTATAATATTACAGTGTTTTTTTAACATTTTATTGTTGATTTGGGTGAAAGTTTAGAGAGCAAATTGGTGTTCTGTTCAACAATTTATACGCATTTTGTTTTGTGACATTAACTGCAATCCCCACAATGTAACAGCACTCTTCCCACTTCCTCCCTGTGGTAACACTTCCATTCATCCTTCTTTCCTACACCTTCCTGCCCTTGGAGATTTATCCCTAGGCAAATGCTGCCCTTTTGATCGCCAATGATTGATTGCTATAAGGGATGCATACCTCTTTGGTGTTATTGTTCACTTTATAGGCCTGTCTATTGTTTTGTTGAAAGTTGAGCCATGGGGGTGAGCTCAGTTCCAGGGTTGAAGGGTATCTAAGGGCCATAGTCTCTCCAGTTCCACCAGTCTTTATCAGATCAGTAAGCCTAGTCTTCTTGATTATTTTGAGTTGTGTTCTACATTCTACTCCCACTCAATCCAGGACTTCCTGTTACGATCATTTTCAGAGCAGTTGGCAGTGGTAGCAAGGTACCATCTAGTTCTTCTGATCTCAGCGTTGTGAATGCTGGGGTTCACATGGTCTATTAGTCCTATGGACTAATTATTTCCTTATGTATTGATTTTCTTCATTTTTCTTCTCTTCTAATGGGGAGAGAGATAGTTACACCTTAGATGGCCACTCACAAGCTTTTAAGACCCCAGTCACTATTCAACAAAGTACAATAAAGAACACTGTCTTTATGAACCATTTAAACTTAATGACACCTGAGACTATGGTCCTCAGCCCCCAAGCCCATCAACTCATTTCCTCAAGGTGGTTATGACTAAAAAGTTTTCATAACTTTACCTCTGTATGCTCTACTATATTCATAGATGTATTTGCAGCACATATAAATACGTGTGTAGACATATCCTCTATCAAACTTATATATTTTTGTGCGCGAAGTCCCATTTGCCTTCCCACACCTGCTCAACTTGACTGTCTATCTAGTATCCACTTGTAGATTATTGTTATTGCAGGATTGTTTATATAATAGTATTTACCTTTATTGCCTTTAACTCTTTCGCTCCTCCCAGTGTCTTCCTTTGCCTTGATCATTTTGTGCTCACCACCCCCTTATTGTATATTGCTTTTTCCTTTATCCAAGTTAATACGTATCTACCCTCTAGTTAGGGATTTACCCTCCCTCCTCTGGTAACTGTCAAGAATGTTTCTATCTGTGTATAAACCTTTTTTGGACTTTTTACAGTAGTGGTGTCATACAATATTTGTCCTTTTATGATTGACTATGGGCAATCTACTTCCATAGTGATACAGCCTTGGAAACCCAAGGAGGGGTCGCTATGAGTCGGGTCTGACTTGACAGCAAATAACAACAATAATTTCACTCAGAATAATATCCTTTAGGTTCATCCATGTTATGAGGTGTTTTGAAGATTTTGTTGTTATTCTTTAATGTCACATAGTATTCCATTGTGCATATGTATCATAGTTTGTTTATTCAATCATATATTGATAGGCACTGAGGTAGTTTTATTTCTATTGTGAATAATGCCGTAATGAACATGGGTGCATATATCTATTCATATCATAGCTCTTATTTCTGTAGGATATATACCTAGCAGTGGAATTGCTGGCTTCATATTACTTGGTTCTACAATCAACACCAATGGAAGCAGCAGTCAAGACATCTGACAGTGTATTGCATTGGGCAGATCTGCTGCAAAAGACCTCTTTCAAGTGATGAAGAGCAAATATGTCTTTTTGAAAATTAAGGTGTGCCTAACCAAAGCCATGATATTTTCAATCACCTCTTGTGCATGTGAGAGCTGGACAGTGAATATGAAAGGCTGAAGAAAAGTTGATGCTTTTGAGTTGTGGTATTAGATAAGAATGCTAAGAATACCATGGACTGCTAAAAGGACTAACAGATCTGTCTTGGAAGAAGTGCAGCTGGAATGCTCCTTGGAAGCAAGAATGGCCAGACTTTGTCTCACCTACTTTGGTCACGTTGTCAGAAGGCACCATTCCCTGGAGAAGGATATCATGCTTGGTAAAGTGGAGGGTCCATGATGAAGGGGAAGGCCCTCAATGAGATGGATTGACAACAGTGGCTGCAATGATGCCCTCAAGTATAGCAAGGTTCATGAGGCTGGCACAGGACTGGGCAGTGTTTCGTTCTGCTGTGCATAGCGTCATTATGAGTTGGAGACAACTCCACGGCACATAACAACAACAACAATGTAGTATTTCTATTTTCAACTTTTTAAGGAAGGGACATTGTTATTTCCACAATAAAAAAACCAAATTCATTGCCATCGAGTCAATTTTTACTCATAGTGACCCCTCC
>NW_006921755.1:328846-329584 GCF_000298275.1 Orycteropus afer afer | reverse complement strand
TTTTTTTTTTTTTAATGATTTTGAGTTTTGCTCCACATTGTTCTCCCATTCTATCCAGGGATCTCCTACACAGATCCTCCTCCAAGGGGTTGACAGTGGTAGCCAGGCACCATCTATTTCTTCTGATCTCATAGTCATACAGGCTAAGGATCGTATGATGTACCAGTCCGTTGGACTAATTGTTTCCATAAGTATTTGGTTTTCTTCATTCTTCTTCGCTCTGGATGAGGAGAAATCCATCATTGCATTTAGATGGCTGCTTGCAAGTTTTTAAGATCTCAGTCACTACTCACCAAAGTAGGATGTGGAACAATGTTTTCTTGTAGTATTTATGCCAATTGAGCTTGATGTCCCCTGCAACCATGATCCTGAGCCCACAGATCCAACTACTCGCTCCTTCTGATAAGGGACTTAGCTCTAAAATTTATAGAAAACTCCAACACCCAATAATAAAAAGACAAACAATCCAATTCAAATATGAGCAGTAGACATGAATAGACAATTCACCAAAGAGGATATTCAGGCAGCCAACAAACACATGAAGAAATGTTCACAATCATTAGACATTCCTACCAAACCAACCAAACACTGCTTATCAAGTCAGATCCTACTCATATGGAGCCCTCCTTGGGTTTCCAAGGTGCTATCACTATGGAAGTAGATTGCCCAACCTTCCTTCCAAGGAGTGGCTGGTGGGTGCAAATCAAAACAACAATGAGATACCATCTTGCCCCAGCA
>NW_006921755.1:320640-323941 GCF_000298275.1 Orycteropus afer afer | reverse complement strand
TTGAACCACTAACCTTCTGGTTAGCAGTCAAATGCCTTAGGAAATCCCACCAGCAGTGTATGAGGGTTCCAGTCTCTTTACACCCTCAGCAGCATTTGTTGTTTTCTGTTTTTTTGAACTTCGCTGTTAATGGTAAAGTGAGATGATATCTCACTGTAGCTTTGATCTGCATCTTTCTTATGGTTAATCAGCTGCAAAAGACTTCTTCAAAGTGTTGAAAGCAAAGATGTCACTTTGAAGACTAAGGTTCACCTGACTCAAGCCATGGTATGTTTGGTAGCCTCATATATGTGTGAAAGCTGGACAACAAATAAGGAAAAATTGATGCATTTGAATTGGGGTATTGGCAAAGAATATTGAACATACCATGGCCTGCAAGAAGAGCAAACAGATCTGTCTTGGAGGAAATACAGCCACAATGTTCCTTAAGCAAGGATGGTGATGCTTCTTCACCTCTCATACTTTGGACATGTTGTCAGGAGAGACCAGTCCCTGGGGAAGGACATAATGCTTGATAAAGTATGATCAGAGAAAAATAAGAAGCCCCTCAATGAGGTGGCTTGACACATTAACTGTAGCAATGGGCTCAAGCATAGCAATGATGATGAGGATGGCACCGGACCAAGCAGTGTTTTGTTCTATTTTACATAGGGTCACTATAAGTCAAAATTGACTAAATGGCACCTAACAGTAGCAACAATGCCTAGTGATCATGAGCATTTCTTCATATGTTTCTTGGCCCAATGAATGTCTTCTTTGCTGAACTGTTTTTTCATGTTCTCTGCCCAGTGTTTAATTGGATTGTCCTTTTGTTGTTGAAGGGTTGAAGTTTTCTATAAATTTTAGAGATTAATCCCTTGTCCAATAAAGTGAAGCCAGTTTTTCTTCCCATTCTGTAGGTTCTCTTTTCCCTCTTTTGGTGAAGTCTTTTGGTGCACATAAATGTTTAATTTTTAGGAAGACTTAGTCATCTAATTTGGGAGCTCTGGTAGCATAGTGCCTAAGGCATTTGACAAGAAGGCTGGAGGTTCAAACCCACCAGCCACTCCTCGGAAGGAAGATGGGGCGATCTACTTCCGTAGTGATACTACCTCGGAAACCCAAGGAAGGGTCGCTATGATTCCGGTCCGATTCAACGTCACATAACAACAACACAACAACAACTCTATGGCAGTGAGTTTTCAGTAAGGACTATTATTGTGGAGCCGTCTCTTTCTCTTTTCAGTTCTGTTATAGTTTGACTTATGTATTTTGGGGCTCCTTCTTTGGGTGCATAAGGAGCTCTGGTGGTGCTGTGGTTAAGGCATTGGGCTGCTAAGGAAAAGGTAAGCAGTTTGAACTCACTAACTGAAGACTTCTATCAATGGGAGGGAGATGAGGCAATAGGATGAATGGTTTTTACTGAGAAGTAAGAGTTTAGTCTTATTGGTGCTCCTTTTACGTAACCTCTTGTTTTTCCCAAGCTGCTCTTTGGATTGTCCTTTGTCTTTGATTTTGTCTTTGATTATGATATTTCTAGGTGATTTTCTTTGGGGGTCTATCATATTTGGGGTTTGTTGAGCTTCTTGAATGTATATCTTCTAGTCTTTCATGATATTAGGGAAGTTTCTTTCCAGCAAATCTTTGACAATTTTCTCAGTCTTTTTTTATTTTCTCTTCCTGTTCTGAGCAGTCTGAACCCATGTAAGTTATTCCTCTTGATGGATTTCTGTCTGTAGATTTAGAATCATTTCTAATTTTTTTTTTTTTTTTCTTTTTTTTTTTTGGTTCTTTTTTCTGACTATTTCTCTATCAGGTTAGTACTAAGTATAATTTCACTAATTCTGTCTTCTATTGATTCAGTTCTACTCCTTAGCCCTTAAATGCATTATCTATTTCTGAAATTATAGTATTAATCTTCTGGATTTCTATTTACAATTTTTGCACAGTTTTTAATTTTTCATTTATTTTCTCAATTCATTCCTGCATTGTTTTCCTGAATTCTCATTTTTGTCTGTATCTTCTTTGATTTTGTCTGTGATTTCTTTCATAATCTGTTGTGGGGACCTAAGTATAGTTTGTTTGTTTTTTTCCATTTCCTTATCAGATAGTTCTAATAGCATTTCTTCCTCCAGAAGATTTTCTGGTCATATATTTTGGTCATTGATTGAGCCATCTTGTCCATTTTTCTGTATGTGACTTGAAGTTGTCAGAGACATTCTGGTATTATTTTATTTATTTGTTGATTGTACGTTGATTTGCTTCACCCTGATTTTTTGTTTTGTTTTGTTGTTTTAATATATCTAGGTAACAGGGCAGGTGTGCTACTATGCTTGCTAGATTGGCAGCACTGGGGTGCTCACCACCTGTCTCTGGTTGGATTTGGTAGCAAATGGGAGTGTTAGCACAAGTCCCTGATTGCTGGTCACATAGAGCAGCTGAGGACAGGTTGAGTGGGTATTGGCTGCTATCTGTTATCAACCCAGTGATGCTGTACTGGGTAGTGGTACGTTCCCAGTGAGTGTGGTGGCAGGTGTTACATGCAGGCTGCGTAGAGTGCCTGGCTCCTGACTGCTAGGGGAAAATAAAAAAAAAAGGAGAATACAAGGGGAGTGTGTTAGATGGGGTTCTCTAGAGACACAAAAACCAGAAAAGCTTATATATGTATAAAGAGAGAGATAAATTTATCTTAGGAAAATGGCTCGCAAATGTATAGAAGCCAGCAAGTCCAAAGTCCCTGGAGCAAACGTCAGCCTGAAGGCTTTTTAGCTTCCACAACCGCAGGGGCCAAGAAGCTCAAGGCTGGCAGGCAATACACTGGCTGTTGACTCCAATGAATGATGAATCCAAGATCTCTGGGCTAAATGGTGGTCTGCTTACTCATGGAGAATTGTGGGCAGCACAACAAAATCCCAATCCACGGAAGAATGTCTCTCCTCCCAGGATGTCCCTGGATATCCTGGAAGCAGGCCACACCCCCAGGGAGATCCCCCCGAACAGACTGGGCACTCAGAACACAGTTATCCGATCCCGTCATGGGAACAACCACACAGAACTGGGGTCCCGCCAAGTTGACACACAGCTCCAACCACCACAGTCCACCCCTTGTCAACTTGGTAGCTGTACACATCTTCTTAGCCATATATAATCTCTAAATAAGGACAATTACAGAGTCATATTTGTGCCTAACATGATACGCTAACACACATACAACCAAAATGCATTAACCTTATTTACATTTCACAATTCATAACAGAAGGAAACAAAAATATTTGATGCACATATACAATGAAGAAATATAACAATCACAGTGATTGTTTCT
>NW_006921755.1:315561-316601 GCF_000298275.1 Orycteropus afer afer | reverse complement strand
CTGATAAATCCATTCTAACAGGCCAATTTCCCTAAGCCTCTGGATACCTTCTTCTACATTAAACCAAGGCAGGTCTGGCACTTCACCTTGACTTAAAGTAGGCCACCACATAATCCATGCCTCAGTAAGCCAACCAAATAAACTATTAGATCCTTTCTTAACCTCTTGAGCTGAGACATTCAATGAAGAATCCGTACTTAGTGGACCTAAACCAATAAACTCCGACTAATCCAATCTTACATCCCTTGCAACATTATCCCACACCCTCAGTAGCCATTCCCATACTTATTCTCCAGGTTTCTGTCTGTACATGTTAGCAAAATCAAGCAGGTCTTTTCGGGTATAGAGTATCACCTCCTCAGTCACAATTTCTATTTCACCTCTTGGGGCTTGCTTGGACTTGACTTTAGTTATGGGTCTCGTAGCAACAATGGGTGCTTGAGGCAGTTCCTGAGCGCATTCAGGAATGTCTTCCATGGCCTCTGCCTCAAACAATGACCCAGCAGGAACAGTCAAGTTAATTTCATCAAACTGAGGGGGAGGGGATAATGGTTTTACAGCTATCCGTTCAGATGGGAGGGATTCAACAGAATTTACAGTCTCCATATCCTGATCTTCCTGATTATCTGTCCATGTGTCACCATTCCAGGTCTCAGGATCCAACTTTTTTCCAATCAATGCCCTCACTTTAATGCCAGACACAGTTCTGGATTGGCAATTTAGCTTGCGTTGTAATTCAGCCACCCTTACAATAAGACTCTGGGTTTTGTTTTCAGCAATATCAGCTCTGTAACTTGAAGATATAAGGCTTTCTTTCAGAGAACAGCTGGAAGCACTGAGGTCTTTTATGCAGCAGTTAAACCAAGACTCAGCAGCTTTGAGCTCATCTCGCTATTTCACCAGTTTGTCCAATGTAAGTAGGTCCAACCAACCAGCTTCCTTATACTCCTCATTCTGACAAAATTGCAGAAAAGTATCAAATATCCAATCACCCAGAGCATCACTTCTCACAAGTACTTGATCTATTGGTGGTGCTATTT
>NW_006921755.1:312382-314921 GCF_000298275.1 Orycteropus afer afer | reverse complement strand
ACAGACTGGCCACTCAGAACACAGTCATCCAATCCCATCATGGGAACTGTCACACAGAATTGGGGTCCAGCCAAGTTGACACACAGCTCCAACCACCACAGGGAGGAAGAGAAGAAAAGAAAGAAAGAAAAGAAACCAGGTTAGGGGAAGAGGGAAGAACTAAAAAGAAAGTACAGTACTGGTGCAAGTGCTAGCTGCCAAACATGGCTGTGGCACAAACATGGCACTCAGTCCTTGGGTGCACACAGTATCTACTGCCAAGAAGCAAGGGTGAGTGCTTCTGAACACAGAGGTGGTGGGGGCTGAACACCCACTAAGTGTCATCAAATGAAAGAAAAGGTGGGAAGGAAAGGAAGAAAAGTACTAGGGGAAGAGGGAAGAACTGAAAAGAAAGAAAAAGAAAAAATGATACAGTACTGGTGTAAGCCTTAACTACCAAACACAGCTGTAGCAGGAATGCAAAGCACATTTTGCAAGTGTGTGTACCACTAGCACATGGGGTCTTAAAAGCTTCCAAGAAGCCATTTAGGTGCAACAATGGTGCTCTCCTCATTCAGAGCAAAGAAGAATGAAGAAAACCAAAGATACATGGAAACAATTAGTCCAGGGAATTGGTAGACCATGTGATCCTCAGACTATATGACCATGAGACCAGAGGAACTAGATGGTGCCTGACTACCACAGTCAACCACTCACAGGGGTATTGGTGCAGGAGATCCTAGATAGAATGGGAGAACAATGTGGAAAAAAACTCAAAATCATAAAAAATAAATAAATAAAACAGGTTGTTTGGTCTTATAGAGCCTGGTAAGACCCCTGAGACTATAGCCCCTGGCTTCCCTTCAGGTCTGGAATTGAACTCACTCCTGTGGCTTCTAGCCAAACAATAGACAAGCACATAGGCTGAACATTTATATCAGGTAGATACACTCCTTGGAACATCAATCCTGGGAGAACAGAAATGCAGTGTTTGCACAGGGAGATAGCTTGGAGGTGGGAGTGCATAGGAAAGAAGGACACAGGGAAGAGGTAACTACAGGGAGGAAGTGGGAGGAGAGCTGTTATATTGTGGGAAATTGCAGTGAATGTTGTGAGACAAAATGTGTGAACTGCTGTATGGAAAATGAATTTTCTCTGTAAACTTTCACTCAAATCACAATAAAAATTATATAATAATAATAATAATAAAGAGTGTGTACCACTAACCATGGAGAGGTGGATGGGGTGTTGTTGACCAAGGAGGTGACAGGATGAGGCACTCACTCTGTGAGATCAAAAAAAATGCAGAGAGGAAGAGAAAGGGAAAAAAAGGAAAGAAAAAAAAAGCAGAGGGGAAGAGAGAACAAACAGAAAGAAAAAAGAGGGGGAAAAACAACTGGCACAAGCGCTAGCTACCAAACATGGCTGTGGCAAGAACATGGTGTATGTGCCATCAATTGTGGAGGGGCAAGGGTAGGTGTGGGTGCTGCTAACCACAGACGTGGTGGAGTCAGTGCACCTGCTCTACAGGGTCGAAAAACTGGAGGGGGAAGAAAAAAATGAAAAAAAAAAAAAACTTAAAAAAGGTGGAGGACAGGGAAAAACTAAGAAGGAGAAAAAAAGCAACATAGTTATAGCAGTAGGGGGATGTTTGACCAGCTGTTAGGTGAGTCACCCTTTGGGCCTGGAATAGAACTCACTGCTGGGGCTTCCAGCCAAACAGTGGACAGGTGTATAAAAAAAAAAAAACACAACTCACTGCCATTGAGTTGGATCCAACTCATAGAGAACCCTCCTTGGGTTTACAAGGTGGTATCACTACAAAAGTAGATTGCCTTGGCCACTATACCGCCAGAGCTCAGGGTGAACATTTACACCAGGTAGGTACAGGAGGAAGTAGGAGGAGAGTTGATGCATTGTTTGAATTGTAATCATGTCATGAAACAGAATGTGTATGAACTGGTGTATAGAAAATGAATTTGCTCTATAAACTTTCACCCAAACTACAATAAAGAACTTAACCAAAAGAAAAAAAAGGCCATACTGATTATGAGACAAAATAGACTTTAAATCAAAATCTATTGCAAGATATGAAGGACATTATATAATAATAAAACAGTCTATCAAGAAGACAAAACAATTATAAATATGGATGCACCTAACATCAGTGCTTTGAAATACATGGAACAAATACTGACTAATATGAAAGGAGAAATAGATAATTCTGCAATAATAATTGAGGACTTCCACATAGCACTTTCAATTCTTGACAGAACATCTAAAAAGAAGATAAGCCAATTTGACCTAATGGACTTATATAAAACATTCCACATGTAATAAGAACAATACACAATTTTCTCCAGTGCAATGGATCATTTTCCAGAATAGACCATATGTTAAGCCACAAAACAAATATCAACAAATTTTAAAAGATCAAAATCATGGAAAATATCTTCTCTGACTACAATAGTTGTTGTTGTTGTTATTTGCCGTCGAGTCGGCCCCGACTCATAGCGACCCCTCCTTGGGTTTCCGAGGCAGTATCACTACGGAAGTAGGA
>NW_006921755.1:311425-312042 GCF_000298275.1 Orycteropus afer afer | reverse complement strand
TATCAAAACCTTTGATACATAGCAAAAACAGTCCTCAGAGGAAAATTCATAACAATAAATGCCTACAATAAAACAGAAGAAAGAGCCAAAATCAGTAATTAAACCAACAACTTGAATAAATGAAAAAGGAAGAGCAAAAGAGCTCAAAGCTAATAGAAGAAAGGAAATAATAAAAATAAGAGTAGAAATAAATTAAATAGAAAACAGAAAAATGATAGAAATAATCAACAAAACCAGAAGTTGGTTCTTGGATGTTGTGTTGTTAGGTCCCGTCGAGTCGTTTCTGAATCATAGCGACCCCATGCACAGCAGAATGAAACACTGCCCAATCCCGTGCCAGCTCCATGATCCCTGCTATAGTTGAGCCCATCATCGCAGCCACCATGTCAATCCATCTCGTTGAAGGCCCCCCGCTCTTTCCTCAACCCTACACCCGACCAAGCCAGACATCCTTCTCCAGGGAATGGTCCCTTGTGACAACATGACCAAAATAGGTGAGACGAAGTCTGGCCATTCTCGCTCCCAAGGAGCATTTCAGGTGCACTTCCTCCAGAACAGATCTGTTAGTTCTTTTAGCAGTCCATGGTACTTTCAGCATTCTTCACCAGCACCACAAC
>NW_006921755.1:300796-308470 GCF_000298275.1 Orycteropus afer afer | reverse complement strand
TTTTTCAAAAGTGAGGTATTTTATCACCAGGCCTTTTTTCCAAGGAGCCTCTGGGTAGACTTAAAACTCCAATCTTTTTAGTTAGATGCCTAGGTGTAAGCCTTTGGCTGCACCTAAGTTCTCCATGAATCAAAGTTGACTCAATGGTCACTAACATCAGACTTAATGTAAAGTGTAGGTATTCACTTATTTCTCCATTCATGGAAGCCCACCATGTTTCAGGCTCTGTTTTAGTAGCCGAGGCTAACACATGAACAGAATAAATGAAACTCCTGCTTTTTTGAAGGAGTAGAGCCATAAAATGTATGAGAAGATTAGGATATGAAGAAATACAAGCTAGGGTGAAGGAAAAGACAAGGGCTTTGGGGGTGAGAGGAGATTGACAGAGATGGCCTCTCTGAGAAGGTGACATTGGAGCAGAAGTTTTACAGATGTCAGGGAAAAGAGCAACAGGGACTAGAAAGCATAAAGGCCATGAGTTTGAAATGTGTTTGGTACTTTCAAGGAAGAGTAAAGAGGCAAAGTGTCTTGCTGTTGTTATTAGGTGATACTGAGTCAATTTTTGACCCCTAGCAACCCCATCCATCACTCATCTGTCAGTTTGTCATACTTTGGTGGCTTGTGCTGTGATGCTGAAAACTATGCCATTGGTATTTCAAATACCAGCAGAATTATCCATGGTGGTCAGGTTTCACAGGAACTTACATAAGACATGAAGAAGGACAGGGCCAGGTCCAGTTCTGAAAATATTTGCCACTGAAAACCTTATGAATAGTAGGGAAATGTTGTCTGATACAGTGCCAGAAGATGAACCCCTCAGGTTAGAAGACACTCAAAATATGATGGGGGAGAAGATGCCTCCTCAAAGTAAAGTTGACCTTGATGACGTAGATAGAGTAAAGCCTTCTGGGTCTTTATTTGCTGATGTGATATGACTCAAAATGAGAAACAATTGCTGCAAACATCTGTTAATAATCAGAACATCGAATCCATGAAGTATGAATCTAGGAAAATTGGAAGTTGTAAAAAATGAAATGGAACACATAAAAACCAATATCCTAGGATAGCAAAAGAAAAGAACACACTCGGCATTTCTCAAGCTGAAATGGACTGTTATTAGCCATTCTTAACCAGACAATCATATGGTCTACTATGCCAGGAATGACAAATTGAAGATAAATGGTGTCACACTCATCATCAAACAGAACATTTCAAAATCTGTACTGAAGTGGAATGCTGTCAGTGATAGGATAATATCCATATGTGTACCAGGAGAACAAATAAATACACTGTTATTTAAATGTACACATCAACCACTAAAGCCAAAGATGAAGAAATTGAAGATTTTTACCAACTTCTATAGTCTGAAATTGACCAAACATGCAATCAAGATGCATTGATAATTACCAGTGATTTGGACATTAGAGTTAGAAATAAAGAAGAAATATCAATAGTTGGAGTATATGCCCTTGGTGATAGAAATGATGCTGAAGACCACATGATAGAATTTTGCAATGACTTATTCATTGTTAATAGCTTTTTTTTTTTTTCTGACAACATAAACAGTGACTATACACATGGACCTTACCAGATGGAATACACAGGAATCAAACTGACTATATCTGTGGAAAGAGACAATGGAGAAGCTCAATATCATTAGTCAGAGCAAGCCTTGGGGGTGACTGTGGAACAGTCTTTAAATTGCTCATATGCAAGTATAAGTTGAATCTGAAGAAAATAAAAACAAGTCCATGAGAGCCAAAATACAACACTGAGTATATCCACCTGAATTTAGAGACCACCTCAAGAATGGATTTGATGCACTGAACACAATGACTGAAAGCCAGATGAGTTGTGATATGACATCAAGAACATCATACATGAAGAAGGGAAATGGTCATTCAAAAGACAAGAAAGGAAGAGAAGACCAAAATGGATGTCAGAAGAGACTCTGAAACTTGTTCTTGAACAGAGAGTAGCTAAAGCAAATGGAAAAAAATGATGAAGTAAAGGAGTTGAACAGAAGATTTTTAAAGGGCAGCTTGGAAGACAAAAGTGAAGAATTATAATGAAATACAGAAGGCCTGAAGTTAGAAAATCAAAAGAAAAGAACACACTCGGCATTTCTCAAGCTGAAAGAACTGAAGAAAAATTTCAAGCTTCAAGTTGCAATACCAAAGAGTTCTAAGACCAAAATATTGAAAGATGCATGAAGTATCAGAAGCAGCTGGAAGGAATACACAGAGTCACTGTACTAAAAAGAAATGGCAGCTGTTCAATCATTCCAGAAGGTAGCATTTGATCATGAACTGATAGTATTGAAGGAAGAAGTCCAAGCTGCACTGAAGGAAAACAAGGCTCTAGGAATTGATGGAATACCAATGGAGATGTTTCAACAAAAGGATACAATGCTGGAAGGGCTCACTTGTTTATGCCAACAAGTTTGGAAGACTGTTACCTGGCCAGCTGACCAGTAGAGATTGATATTTGTGCCCATTCCAAAGAAAGGTGATCCATTGGGATTTGGAAATTATTGAACAGCATCATTAATATCACATGCAAGTAAAATTTTGCTGAAGAAAATTAAAAATGGTTGCAGCAGTATATTGACAGGGAACTGCAAGAAATTCAAGCTGGATTCAGAAGAGGATGTGAAATGAGGTACATCATTGCTGATGTCAGATGGATCTTGGCTGGAAGCAAAGACTATCAGAAATGTGTTTACCTGTTTTTTATTGACTATATAAAGCCCTTCAACTCTGTGAATCATAACAAATTGTGGATAGCATGATGAAGAGTGGAAATTGCAGAACAATTGTGCTCATGAGGAACCTATACATAGACAAGGACAAAGGGATACAGCATGGTTTAAAATAAGGAAAGTTATATGTCAGGGTTGGACTCTTCCACTGTACTTATTCAATCTGTATGCTGAGCAAATAATCCAAGAAGTTGGAGTGCATGAAGAAGAATGCACATGAGGATTGGAGGAAGGGTCATTAACAACCTGCAGCATGCAGATGACACAACCTTGTTTGCTGAACGTTAACAAGAGTTGACGCACTTACTGATGAAGATCAAAGACTACAACCTTCAGTATGGATTGCACCTCAACATAAAGAAAATAAAAATCCTCACAACTGGACCAATAAGCAATATCATGATAAATGGAGAAAAGATTGAAATTGTCAGGGATTTCATTTTACTTGAATCCACAATTAATGCCCATGGAAGCAGCAGTCAAAAAATTAAATGATGTATTATTGCACTGGGCAAATCTGCTGCAGACCTCTTTAAAGTGTTAAAGAAGAAAGAGCTCACTTTGAAGATTATAGTGCGCCTGACCCAAGCCATGGCATTTCCAATAGCCTCATATGCATGTGAGAGCTGGACAATGAATAAAGAAGACAGCAGAAGAATTGATCCATTTGAATTGTGGTGTTGGCAAAGAATGTTGGCTATACCATGGACTGCTAGAAGAACGGACATAGGAAATACAGCTGGAATGCTCCTTGGAAGAGAGAATGGCCAGACTTTATCCTTCATATTTTAGTCATGTTTCAGGAGGGATCATTCCCTGGAAAAGGATATCATGCCTTGAAAAAGTAGAGGGCCAGTGAAAAAGGAGAAGACCCTCAATGAGATTGATTGACACAGTGGCTGCAACTATGTGCCCAAGCACGACAATGATTGTAAAGATAGCAAAGGTCTGGGCAGTGTTCTGTTCTGTTGTACATAGGATTGCTCTGAGTTGGAGTTGACTTGACTGCACCTAACAACAACTGCAACACAGTGTGATAGACAGAACTATCCTACAGGGTTTTCTAGGCTATATTTATGAAAGCAGATCACCAGGTCTATCTCCTGGAAGACACTGGGTTGGTTCAAACCCCCAACTTTGACTTAACAGCTGAGCACTTTACCATTGCACCACCAGATCTCCTAAGTAATTGAAAATGAAGTCAGAAGGTTGGCAGAAAGCAAACTCCTTAAGGAGCTATTGGAATTTAATGTTGATTGAGATGGAAAGCCAGTGGAGACTTTGGACAGCTTTGTTGTGGTTGTTATGTGCCATCTAGTCGGACCCGACTCATAATGACCCCTCCTTGGGTTTTCCAAGTGGTATCACTACGGAAGTAGATTGCCCAACCTTCATTTAGAGGAGTGGCTGGTGGGTTTGAACTACCAGCCTTCTGGTTAGCAGTCAAGTGCCTCAGGCACTATGCTATCAGAGCAGCTGTTGTTGTTGTTGTTGTGTGCCGTCGAGTTGGCCCCAACTCATAGCGACCCCTGCTTGGGTTTCCGAGGCAGTATCACTACAGAAGTAGGATTCCCCAACCTTCCTTCCGAGCAGCAGGAAGACATTATCTGACTTTGTTTTGGAAAGATCACACTGACTGGTATTCTGCATATGTTTCATAAAATCATATTCAGAATTAGCCTTATTTGGTAAGGGCATGGTCATTCTCTGACAATATGAACTTCAGCTAAACCAGTTGTGATGGTTATGTTTGTGTGTCAACTTGGCTAAGTGTGGTTGAGTGGCTGGGCAGCTGAATGTAGTATTCCCCATGATGAGACTGGTAATCAACTCCATGGAGGAATCTACTGTGAGCAGCTGAGTAGCTGCCTTTGGGTATGTGGTCTACTTCCTGTATATAAGTAGCAGCTTTGGGAATGGTCTCTAGCTTATGGCATGCTTGGACCCTGCATGTAGCCATGTCATTGTTCAGCAGCCTGCCATGCTCTGCTGACCTTGGGACTTACAATGGACTTAGATTAATGGCCTGTCATGTGGTTTGGTAATATCAGGACTGTGCCTTTTTACTTGTAAACCTTGGGTTTGTCAGCCTCAGCAGCCAGAAGCTGTCTGAGTGAAGAAACACCTCTAGCGCCAGTGGGCCGGGACCAGGAGGCAGAGCTGAACCCCAAGGTTGAGGGGCTTTCACCCAGCCCCTAGAGCCTGGCACTTTGAACTTGGACTTAAAGCCTCCAAACTGTGAGAGAATAAACTCCTGTTTGTTCAAGCCATCCCATTTGTGGTATATTCTTGTCAGAGCAGCACTAGGTAACCAGAACAACTTTAATCTCCCTGCATCATTTTTCATTTTCCAGTGGAAATATAGTCCTATGGACTCCTACACTAAACTGTTCATGCTGTAGTTTTCACCCTTGCACAATCTATTGCATAAAGTTGTACTTTCAAACCCATAGCATGGGCTGGTTTGTAGGGCTAGTCAAGCACTCCTACTCCCAACCTGTAGATAGTAGCAAAATTGTTTATCATATACATGTCAGCTTCAGTAAGTTCAAGGTGTAAGAGTTCCAGTAATCAGCACTTCCCTGTAGGGACAAGGTGGGGAAAAAAAAAAAAATTCAAACCAAACTCACCTCCTGTGAGTCAATTCTGACTTATAGCAACCCTCACTGGGTTTCCAAGGCTGTATATAGATCTTTACAAAAGTAGATTGCCCCATCTTCCTTCCGTGGAGCGGCTGGTGGGTTTGAACCACTGACCTTTTGGTTAGCAGCCAAATGCCTTATCCACTATGCCACCAGAGCTACAAACACACACACACACACACACACACAGAGGCATACCTTGTTTTACAGCACTTCACTTTATCGTGCTTCGCAGATACTGCATTTCTTACAAATTGAAGATTTGTGGCAACCGTGCATCAAGCAAGCCTGTTGGTACCATTTTTTCAACAGCATGTGCTCACTTTGTGTCTCTGTGTCACATTTTGTTATTCTCACAATATTTCAAACTTTTTCATAATGCTATTACACACTTAATAACTACAGAATACTGTAAACATAACTTTTATTCATGTCACTTACTTTATTGTGATATTGACTTTATTGTGGTGGTCTGGAAATGAACCCACAATATCCCTGAGGTATGCCTACATTTCGTAATACTTTTATATTTATATATTTATGATACACAAACATATAGATATAAACATATGTGTGTTTTAATAATATGTGTGCATATGTGTATGTGTGTGTGCATTTATATACATACACATGCATGTGTGTGCACGTATATATGTACATGCACACATATCTGTGTATATGTACATCCACACGCACACACATACACACACATATATATATATATATTACTCCTCCTTCTAGTGGGACAATCCATTTGACTATGTGCTGATCTTGAATTACAGACCTTCTACTGAAAGATCTGACTCCACTATCCTCATAACCACACACAAATCTCAGAACAAGTTTCAGAGTTATAAAGCCTTAACATAAAATACAATGAAAAAGACCCTGCAGATCATCAATAACACATTGCAATTCTCTCCTCATCTCATATTCAATGCTAGGAATTTACAGTGTCCACAAACTCCAAATCCCATAGGACCAGATGAATTTCAGATAGTCAGAATTTTATGAATTTGGAAATACCATACAATTTACATAGTATATAAGGTGTAACACCCCATCAAGGTCTAGGGCAGCACCCTATTATTAAATACCCTCATATTACTGGAGCAAAAGAAGTAAACAAGAACACTATGTAAAAAATAAAGGCTATAAATCACCTCAAATCAATTCATGTCCAGTTTGCTGCCAAGTGAGTTACAAAAAAGCTTAATTTTCAGAAATTTCATCTCTATGAATTTATTCAGTATCTTAGAGATTGATATCTTTTGCCAACTAATGAAAGATATTGCATTTATATATATATGGTGACTTGGGTGAAAGTTTACAGAGCAAAGGCACTTTCCATACAGCAGCTCACATACACTTTATTTCATGATATTGACTGCAATTTCCCACAATGCAACAGCTCCCCTCCCACTTCCTCCCCATAGTTACCTCTTCCTTGTGTCCTTCCCTCTCATGCACTCCTGCCCCCTGAGCTGTCTCCCTGTGCATACACAGCCCTTCTATTCTCACATGATTGTTCTCCCCAAGGACTATATCTACCTAATGTAAATGTTCAGCTCATATGCCTATCTTTTGTTTGGCTGGAAGCCACCGGTGTGGGTTCAATTCCAGACATGAAGGGCAGCCAGAGGCCATAGTCTCAGTCCTTCCATCAGGCTCTATCAGGCCAGCAAACCTGATCCTTTTTTTTTTTTAATGATTTTGAGTTTTGTTCCATATTGCTCTCCCACTCCATCTAGTGTCTGCAAACCCTATACATAGTCTTGGACACACTCCCCCCTGCATACCAAACCAAAACCAAACTTACTGCTGTCAAATCAGATCTGACTCTTAGTGACTCCTCCTTGGGTTTCCGAGGCAGTGTCACTATGGAAGTAGATTGCCCAATTTTCCTTCCGAGGAGTGGCTGGTGGATTTGAACTGCTGGCCTTCTGGTTAGACATATCTAATAGTTCAGCCTGTCCACCCATCTATCCACCCATTATGTTGCTTTCACTGACAATGCAGAATTATATGTACAAATGTGTTCATTTTTCTTGTCTGGTGTACATACTTCTGATGTACCTCTCTATGGCTTCTTCTTCCTCAATGCCACCATGTTGATCACTCATATTTGGTACATTGCCCTTCTCTTCACCCAAATCAATACTTGTCTCTACCTATCTAACAGTGTTCTCTCCCCTCTCCTCCCACCCTTGGTAACCAACAAAGAAATTTCCTTCAATATAAACCTTTCCTTGACTTTTTACAATAACAGAC
>NW_006921755.1:298054-300321 GCF_000298275.1 Orycteropus afer afer | reverse complement strand
TCTCTCTAATGGCTAATGATCATGAGCATTTCTTCATATGTTTGTTGGCCAGCTGAATATCCTCTTTGGTGAAGTGTCTATTCATGTCTTCTGCCAGTTTTCAAATTGGATTATTTTTCTTGTTGTTGTTAAATTGTTGGAGCTTTCTATAAATTCTAGAGATAGGGTTAGGTACGTCATTGTTAGATATGTCATTGTCAAATATTTTTCCCCAGTCTATAGGTTCTCTTTTGACTCTTTTGGAGAAGCACATAAAAATTTTATTTTCAGATGGTCCCATTCATCTAGTTTATCTTCTGTTTGTGCATTTTGGGTGATGCTTGAGAGTCTGTTTTTGCCCCTAGTTTTCCCTTGAGGAACTTTATACTTTTAGGTTTCACATTTAAGTTTTTGATCCATCTGGAGTTAGTTTTTGTGTATGGTGTGAGATACAGATCTTATTTCATTTTTCTGCAAATGGATATCCAGTTTTGCTAGCACCATTTATTAAACAGACAATCTCTTCCCCATTTTATGGTCTTTGGCCCTTTGTCAAAGATCAACTGACCATAGGTCGATGAATCTAATTCTGGTTCTCAATTCCATTCCATTGGTCTATGTGTCTGTCATTGATTGTACCAATACCACACAGCATTGACTACTGTGACTGTGTAGTAGGTTTTGATATCCGGCAATGTGAGGCCTCCTACTTTGTTGTTCTTCAATAGTGCTTTGCTTATCCAAGGTCTCTTTCCTTTCCATATAAAGTTAGTGATTGGTTTTTCCATATCCTTAAAGAATGTTGATGAGATCTGGATTGGGATTGCATTGAATGTATAGATTGCTTTGGGTAGAATTGATGTTTACACAACGTTCAATCTTCCTATACATGAGCATAGTATGTTCTTCCATTTATAAAGATCTCTTATGGTTTCTTGAAGTAGTCTTATATATATATATATTTTGTTTGTTTGTTTGTTTTTTGGTAGCTATTGTAAATGGTATTGATTTCCTTGTATCTTTCTCAGAAATCTCTTTGCTGGTATAGAGGAACACAACTGATTTTTGGATGTTGATCTTGTATCCTGCCATGATGCTAAATCTCTTGATTAGTTCCAGTAGATTTTAGACTGAGTCTCTTGGGTTTTCTAAGTGTAGGATCATATCATCATATCATCATCAAATAAAAATACTTTGACTTCTTCCTTACCAATTTGGGTGCCTTTGACTTCCCTTTCTTGCCTTATTGCCCTGGCTAGGACCTCCAATACAATGTTGAATAGAAGTGGTGATTGAAGGATCTTTGTCTGGTTCCTGTTCACAAAGGGAATGGTTTCAGTCTCTCTCCATTGAGAATAATGTTGGCTGTTGGTTTTGCATAGATGCCCTTTATTATGTTGAGGAATGGATTTCCATTCCTATTTTGTTGAGAGTTTTGATCAGAAATGGTGTTGGATTTTATCAAATGCCTTTTCTGCATCAATTGATATGATCATGTGGTTCTGTTCCACTACACTATTTATGTAGTGGATGACATTGATTGTTTTTCTAATGCTGAACCATCTTTGCATACCTGATATGAACTCCACTTAGTCATAATGAATTATTTTCTTGATAGGTTGTTGGAGTCTATTGACTAGGATATTGTTGAAGATTTTTGCATCTATATTCATGAGGGATATTTGTCTGTAGTTTTTATTTTGAGTGGTGTCTTTGTCTGGTTTTGGTATCAAGGTTATGCTCACTTTGTAATGAATTAGGGAGGATTCCATCATTTTCTATGTTTTGGAATAGGTTTAGTAGGATTGGTATAGTATCTTCTTTAATGTTTGGTAGAATTCTCCAGTGAAATCATCTAGGCCAGGACTTTTTTTCTATTGGTAGTTTTTTGATGACCTGTTCAATTTCTTATTTTGTTATAAATCTATTCCAATTTTCCACCTCCATCTATGTTAGTTTAGGTAAGTAGTGTGTTTCTAGAAATCTGTCCGTTTCTTCCAGATTCTCAAAGTTGTTGGAGTACAGTTCTTCATAGTATCATGATATTATCTTATTTCAATTGGTTCTGTTGTGATGTCACCCATTTTGTTTCTTATTCATGCTATTTGTATTTTCTCCCTCCTTTCTTTTGTTAAATTTCCCAGTGGTTTGTCAATTTTATTAATCTTTTCAAAAAACCAACCTCTAATCTTGTTAAAGGAGCTCTGGTAGCATAGTGCCTAAGGCACTTGACTGCTAACCAGAAGGCTGGCGGTTCAAACCCACCAGCCACTCCTCAGAAGGAAGAT
>NW_006921755.1:296186-297474 GCF_000298275.1 Orycteropus afer afer | reverse complement strand
GTGGATGTCTATAAGGTCAAGTTGATGGATTGTATTTTTTAGCTCTTCTGCATCTTTGTTGAGTTTCTTTCCAGTTGTTCTATCTTTCATTGAAAGTGGTGTATTAAAGTCTCCTACTATGACTGTGGAGTCATCTATTTGCCTTCTCAACTCTTTCAGTTTCAGAGTCTCTCCTGGCATCCATTTTGGTCTTTTCCCTCTTTCCTGTCTTTTCAATGACCTATTGATTTCTTCATGTATGATGTATTTTATGTCATCCCACAACTCATCTGGTCATTGGTGTTCAATGTGTCAAATATATTCTTCAAATTATCTAAATTCAGGTGGGATATACTCAAAGTCATATTTTGGCTCTCATGAACTTGTTTTAATTTTGTTCAGGTTCAACTTTAAGTTATGTGTGAGCAATTGATGGTCTGTTCCATGGTCAGCCCCTGGCCCCCTTCTGACTGATGTTACTGAGCTTCTTCATTGCCTCTTTCCACCAATATTGTTGATTTTATTCCAGTGTATTCCATCTGGAGAGGTCCACATGTATAGGTGCTATTCATGTTGTTGAAAAAACATATTTGCAATGAATAAATTATTGGTCTTGCAAAATTCTGTCATTTCTTCCACCAAGGCCATATTTTTCAACTATTGATGCTTCTTTGTTTCCAACTTTCAGATTCCAATCACCAGTAGTTATCAATGCATCTTGATTGCCTGCTTGGCCAATTTCAGACTACAGAAATTGGTAAAAAAAATCACTTTCTTCATCTTTGACATTACTAGTTGGTAGGTAAATTTTAACAATAATTGCATTAACTGACATTCCTTATAGATGTGGTTCTTATCCTATCACTGGATAGGATAGATATTGGAGATATCTATCAGGATATATATTGAAATGTTCAGGATAGACATTTAAATGTTCTTTTTGATGATGAATGCTATGCCATTCCTCTTCAATTTGTCGTTCCCAGTATAACAGACCAATACCAGTCCATTTCAGCTCACTGTTGTTATTGTTTGTGTCATCAAGTTGGACCTGACTCATAAGAACTCTTCTTGGGTTTCTGAGGCAGTATCACTACAGAAGTAGATTGTCCAACCTTCCTTATGAGGAGTGGCTGGTAGGTTTGAACTGCCAGCCTCTTGTTTAGCAGTCAAGTGCTTTAGGCACTACACTACCAGAGCTCCCTTCAGCTCACTAATGCTTAGGATATCAATTATTATGCATTCCATTTCATTTTTTATAACTTCCAATTTTCCTAGATTCATACTTTGTACATTCCTGGTTTTTTTT
>NW_006921755.1:294332-295405 GCF_000298275.1 Orycteropus afer afer | reverse complement strand
AATAAAACACAATAAAATATAATTTTAAAGTTGTTATCTAATTATTATTATTATTGTTTTGCTTTTAATTATAATGCCTAGTGTTATTGAGAGTGAAGGGGATAAGGAAAGCAAGCAGTCAGATTTATTGCAAAGAAACGTTTAAATTTTTCTCAGGATAATTTGGCAATATATATCAATACATTTAAATTTTTTCTTATGCCTTGATCTAGTAATCCCATTTGTAGAACTTTTATACCAGATATAATTATTGATGCATAAAAGTTTAAGAATAAGGATACTAATTATACTATTTTTTGTTATTATTAAACAAATGAAGATGATATAAATATCCTGTAATTATGGTTCAATAAATCACAGTAATCAAAATGATTAAATACCATAGAGCTGGTAAAATAATGTGTTTGAATGATATTTAATGATGTGAAATAAATAGTAAAAATTTAAACTTGAATTTGAAAATCAAGATATAAAACTTGATTGTCTTGGGTCTGAGACTTGTGTAAAAGTAAGGAAAATTCTCCCCTTCAATAATATCTGTGCTCATTGAATTAGATGAACATAAATAAAACAATATTTGCTAAATATCCACAATTGGGATTCAAGAGACATGTGGAGCAGATTAGTAGGGGACAAGATGGGTAAGATAGAAGCAGGTGCAGAGAAGCACCCTGCAGCCCTTGAATGAGAGTATGTCCTAGAAGAAATAGGAGACTGATAAATTGGGCTGGAGGTAGAAAAGTTCCAGGTACAACAGGGAAAGTTTCTCAAACATTTTATCCCACATACTTCTAAGGATGGAGGACAGAAAATACATACCCAAACGTGTTGTTAACAACAATTGTGGGTGGTTTGAGAGTGTAATTCAATCAAATTGCTTTTAAGTTTGTGTGATAGTTGGAGCTGTGTGTCAACTTGACTGGACCCCAGTTCTGTGTGGTTGTTCCCATGATGGGATCAGATGACTGTGTTCTGAGTGGCCAATCTGTTCAAGGGGAGTTTTCTTAGGGGTGTGGCCTGCTTCCAATATATCCAGGGACATCCTGGGAGGAGAGACATTCTTCTGTGGATCG
>NW_006921755.1:292169-294232 GCF_000298275.1 Orycteropus afer afer | reverse complement strand
CACCATTCAGCCTGGAGATCTTGGATTCATCATTCGTTGGAGTCAACAGCCGGTGTACTGTCTGCCAGCCTTGAGCTTCTCAGCCCCTGCAGTTGCGGGAGCTGGAAAAACTCTCCAGCTTGACGTTTGATCCAGGAACTTTGGACTTGCCAGCTTCTATATGTGTGTGACCCATTTTCCTAAGATAAATTTCTCTCTATATATGTATATATATATAAGCTTTGTTGGTTTTTGTTTCTCTAGAGAACCTAGTCTAACACATTTGGTACTGGGAGTGGTTCTAGAGAGACAAAATGATAAAGATGGGCTTCCTATTGGTTCTCCAGTTTGATTAATCTTAAAGACACTAACGACCCTGCATCTATTAGTAAAGAGGGCCCTGCTAATCCGTGGCATGAGGTGGCAAAATTAATATGTGAAATAGCACCATCAATAGATCAAGTACTTGTGAGAAGTGACACTCTGGGTGATTGGATATTTGATACTTTTTTGCAAATCTGTCAGAATGAAGAGTATAAGGAAGCTGGTTGGTTGGTCCTACTTACACTAGACAAAGTGGTAAAAGAGCAAGATGAGCTCAGAGCTGCTGAGTCTCTGCTTAAACACCACATAAAAGACCTCAGTGTTTCCAGTTGTGCTCTGAAAGAAAGCCTTGTATCTTCTAGTAACAGAGCTGATATTGCTGAAAACCAAATCCAGAGTCTTATTGTAAGGGTGGCTGAATTACAACACCAATTAAATTGCCAATCCAGAACAGTGTCTGACGTTAAAGTGAGGGCATTGATTGGAAAAAAACAGGATCTTGAAACCTGGAATGGGGACATACGGACAGATAATCAGGAAGATCAGGATATGGAGACTGTAAATTCTGTTGAATCCCTCCCATCTGAATGGATTACTGTAAAATCATTATCCTCTCCCCCTCAGTTTGATGGGACTAGCCAAACAGGTCCTGCTGAGGCAGAGGCCATGGAAGAAATTCCTGAATGCTCTCAGGAACTGCCTCAAGTACCCATTGTTGCTGCCAGACCAATAACTAAAGTCAAGTACAAGCGAGCCCCAAAAGGTGAAATAGAAAGTGTGATTGAGGAGGTGGTATGCTATACCCAAAAAGACCTACTTGATTTTTCTAATATGTACAGACAGAAACCTGGAGAATATGTATGGGAATGGCTACTGAGGGTGTGGGATAATGGTGCAAGGAATGTAAGATTGGATCAGTCTGAGTTTATTGATTTAGGCCCACTAAGTATGGATTCTTCATTCAATGTCTCAGCTCAAGAGGTTAGAAAAGGATCTAATAGTTTATTTGGTTGGCTTACTGAGGCATGGATTATGCGGTGGCCCACCTGAAGTCAAGTTGAAGTACAAGACCTGCCTTGGTATAATGTAGAAGAAGGTATCCAGAGGCTTAGGGAAATTGGCCTGTTAGAATGGATTTATCAGATTAGACCCCTAGAGCCAGAAATGGAGAGTCCAGAAGACACACCTTTCACCAGTACCGTGAGGAATAAATTTGTGAAGGGAGCTCCAGCATCCTTGAAGACTGCTGTGATTGCTATTTTATGTAAACCTGATTTGACAGTGGGAACTGCCCTAATTGAACTAAGACACTTAACTACAATGGGGCTGATTGGACCCCGTGGTAGTAGGGGCCAAGTGGCAGCAGTTAATCGGCAAAGGCAAGGTGGGCATAGTTACCATAACAGACAGCAGAGTCAGAACACTGATCAGAATAGTCTGACACATGTGGAATTACGGCATTGGCTACTTGCTCATGGTGTTCCTAGTAGTGAAATACATGGCCAGCCTATTAAATATTTACTTGATCTGTATAGACAGAGGAATTCTAGGTCACGGGAGCAGCAACCTAGATTGAATCGTCAGAATACAGAGTAACGACCTCTCAATCAATTCCCAGACTTGAGTCAGTTTACAAACCCACAACTCCTTGAATGAAGGGGAGGCCAGGTTCCTTTGAGGAAGGACCCCACTACATTGCCAAAATTCTATAATGTCAGTCTTTCTCCTAGCCTTCCCCAAAGGGATCTGAGGCCTTTTAC
>NW_006921755.1:288576-291585 GCF_000298275.1 Orycteropus afer afer | reverse complement strand
TAAACTTAATCAGGTGGTGCCTCCAATTGCAGCTGCTGTTCCTGATGTGGTTTCATTGCTTGAGCAAATTAGTACATCTTCTGGTACTTAGTATGCAGCTATTGAGCTGGCCAATGCCTTTTTCTCGATACCAGTTTCAAAAGACCATCAGAAGCAGTTTGCCTTCAGCTGGCAAAGCCAACAGTATACTTGCACCGTCCTTCCTCAGGGGTATATCAACTCCCCAGCACTATGTCATAATTTAGTCCGTAGGGACCTTGATCGCCTTTCCCTTCCACAAGTCATCACACTAGTCCATTATATTGATGACATTATGCTGATTGGACCTAGTAAAGAAGAAGAATTAATGACTCTAGGCTTATTGGTGAGACATATGCATGCTAGAGGTTGGGAATTTAACCCAACGAAAATTCAGGCACCTTCCACCTCAGTGAAATTTCTAGGGGTCCAATGGTGTGGGGCATGTTGAAATAGTCCTACTAAAGTGAAGGATAAGTTATTGTATCTAGCTTCCCCAGCAACTAAAAAGGAAGCACAACGTCTGGTGGGCCTCTTTGGATTTTGGAGGTAACATATCCCTCATTTGGGTGTGTTTCTGTGGCCTATTTATCAAGAGACTTGGAAAGTTGCTAGTTTTGAGTGGGGCCCAGAACAACAGAAGGCTCTGCAACAGATTCAGTCTGCCGTGCAGGCTGCTCTGCCACTTAGGCCATATGATCCGGCTGATGCAATGGTGCTTGAAGTATCTGTAGTAGATAGAGATGCTGTTTGGAGCCTTTGGCAGGTCCCTATTGGTGAATCACAATGAAGATCCTTGGGGTTTTGGAGCAAAGCCCTGCCATCCTCTGCAGATTACTACTCTCCTTTTGAGAAACAGCTTTTGGCTTGTTACTGGGCTTTAGTAGAGACTGAACGCCTAACCATGGGCCACCAAGTCACCATGAGGCCTGAACTACCCATCATGAGCTGGGTGTTGTCTGACCCACAGAGTCATAAAGTTGGACGTGCACAGCAACACTCCATCATTAAATGGAAGTGGTATATCAGAGATCGGGCTCGAGCAGGACCTGAAGGCACAAGTAAGTTGCATGAGGAAGTGGCTCAAATGCCTATGGTCTCCACTCCAGTCACATTACCTTCCCTGTCCCACTCTGCACCTATGTGCTCTTGGGTAGTTCCTTATGATCAGTTGACTGAGGAAGAGAAAACTCATGCCTGGTTTACAGATGGTTCTGCATGATATGCAGGCACCACTTGAAAGTGGACAGCAGGGGCACTGTAGCCCCTTTCTGGGACTTCCTTGAAGGACAGTGGTGAAGGGAAATCTTCCCAATGGGCAGAACTTCGAGCTGTGCATATGGCTCTTCACTTTGCATGGAATAAGAAATGACCAGGTGTGCGATTACATATGTATTCATGGGCTGTGGCTAACGGGTTAGCTGGATGGTCTGGGACTTGGAAGGAGTATGATTGGAAGATTGGTAATAAGGATGTATGGGGAAGAGGTATGTGGATAGATCTCTCTGAATGGGCCAAAGGAGTAAAGGTATTCGTGTCTCATGTGACCAAAAGGTGACCTTAGCAGAGGAGGACTTTAACAATCAGGTGGATAGGATGACATGTTCAGTGGAATCCAACCGTCCTTTTTCCAGTTACTCCTGTCATTGCTCAATGGGCTAATGAACAAAGTGGTCATGGTGGCAGGGATGGAGGTTATGCAAGGGCTCAGCAACATGGACTCCTGCTTACCAAGGCTGATTTGGCTACTGCCACTGCTGAATGCTCAATCTGCCAACAGCAGAGACCAACACTGAGTCCGCAATATGAAACCATTCCTCGGGGTGATCAGCCAGCAACCTAGTGGCAGGTTGATTACATTGGACCACTTCCATCATGAAAGGACAGCGTTTTGTTCTTACTGGGATAGATACTTATTCTGGACATGGATTCACGTTCCCTGCATGCAATGCTTCTGCTAAAACTCCCATTCATGGACTTACAGAATACCTTATCCACCATCATGGTATCCCACACAGGATTGCTTCAGATCAAGGGACTCATTTCACAGCAAATGAAGTGCAGCAATGGGCTTATGCTCATGGAATTCACTGGTCTTACCATGTTCCCCATCATCCTGAAGCAGTTGTTTGATAGAACAATGGAATGGCCTCTTAAAAACACAAATACGGCACCAGCTAGGTAGCAATACCTTGAAGGGTTGGGGCAATGTTCTCCAGGATGCTGTATATGCTCTAAACCAGCATCCAATATATGGTTCTTTTTCTCCAATAGCCAGGATTCATGGGTCCAGGAACCAAGGGGTGGAAACAGGAGGGGTACCACTCACTATTAGCCCTAGTGACCCACTCAAAAAATTTTTGCATCCTGTCCCTGCTACCCTATGCTCTGCAGGTCTGAGACCTTAGTCCCAAAGGGAGGAACACTCCCACCTGGAGACAAAATACTGATTGCATTGAACTGGAAATTAAGAATGCCACCCAGCCATTTTGGCTTCCTCATGCCTCTGGATGAACAAAGAAGGGCATTACTGTACTATCTAGTGTGATAGATCCTGATTACCAAGGGGAAATTGGGTTGGCTTTATATAATGGAGGTAAAGAAGAATATGTCTAGAATATAGGAGATTCTTTAGGATGTCTCTTAGTACTCCCATGCCCTGTGATTAAAGTCTATGGAAAATTACAGCATCCCAATTCTGATATGACTGCTAATGGCCCAGACCCTTCAGGAATGAAGGTTTGGGTCACCCCACCAGGCAAAGAAGCACGACCAGCTGAGGTGCTTGCTGAGGGCAAGGGAAATACAGAATGGATGGTGGAAGAAGGTGGGTCTGAATATCAGCTCTGACCACGTGACCAGCTGCAGAAATGAGGACTGTGATTGTTATATTTCTTCATTGTATATGTGCATCAAATATTTTTGTTTCCTTCTGTTATGAACTGTGAAATGTAAATAAGGTTAATGCATTTTGGTTGTATGTGTGTTAGC
>NW_006921755.1:283281-287997 GCF_000298275.1 Orycteropus afer afer | reverse complement strand
TTTCTTTAGAGAACCCAGTCTAACACAGTTTGGTATTTTATTTATTTATTGTTCATATTTTGCATTCAACTGTGCAGTATATCCTAACTCTTTTAATATAAAGCTAATGTTCCTTCTTCCCAATCCTTACATTAAAAATTCTTCAAAGAGATGAAGCTTAGGTGCTAGGACACTGAGTTTCTCTGGCACACTGCTGAGTGCCTCTAGGATCACATGCATTTAATTTAAGAAACTTACTGTAGTGGATGTGTCCCAGCCCTGGGTGTGATGAGGGGGACAAGTTGTGTTGGAACCAAAAAGAAATCTAAGTAAACACTGTTTGAGCAGATGTTGATCAGGCACCCAGAAAGCTAAGGATGTAAGGACTCAGAGAAATGGAAAAGGTTGTGCCCTGGGTGGTTGAGAGGGCCTGCGTACCTACCTACCTAACTTCCTTCCTCTCTTCCTTCTTTTATACCTTCTTCCTTCCCTCCCTTCCTTCCTACAGTGTCAAATAATGCTGTTGGTTGATTGATAGTGGTAGCCCCAATCTATATAACTGAGGTCTCCAAGCTAGCCTAAACTTTGCATATTCAGAAAAGCCTAGGAAGTCTGCATGTACCCAGCTGTATTTATATGAGGCTGAGGAGCCATATAGGGAAGAAATCCTCCCAATGGAAGAGAGTCAAGGATTGTGGCTTAGTCAAAGAGTCAATGGAGAGAGCCAAGATGGTGAGTGTAGTGGAGAATATATAACTCAAATTCTTTGTGATGCCACCTCCTCTCCTACATCAGGGAGATGGTGGGCAGAGCATTGGGAAAGAATCTATAATAAAAAGTAAAATATATCTTCTTCCTTTAAAAAAAACTTGATAAGTCAGAGAAAATCCAAGGCATCACTGCTTTGTGGCTCATGTAGTATATTAAGTTGAGAGTCCAGAAATGAGAATCTCCAGCAGCCAGCATGTAGAGTTGTGCGCTATCATAGAGAACTGGGCCCTAGGCTAGACTATCCTGTGCCCAGCTGCCAAGGAAGAAGCAGCTGGAAGTAGGAGGAGTGCACATCACTGCCTAGAGGCAGCTCAAGGAAATGAATGTGGGGGCCTGTACTGTGGGTAGAGCTGATTCTCTGAGGGAGACAAACTACATTCTCCTGAGACTTCTGGGATTGGACAGAGCTTTGCAACTCTGCAGGCAGGGTTAAAGTTAGAGGGAAATGGTGTAGCCTAGAGAACTAGAGTTCTCATGTGTTTGAATTTTTTAGAAAAATATCCAAAAGAGAAAAGTAATGTACTTTAAACAACATATTCCCATCATCACATAGATGATCATAATGTGCTGAGAAAAAGTAGCACCTTACCTGTGCTATAGAAGTGTCCACTGTTTACAAGCACCAAGTAGAGATTAAAGAGCCCCTACTGATTGGTCATTCCAAAGTTACTCTAATGTGGGCATTAAAAAGGAAAGTTTTTCCTTGCTATAAGTACATTAAAAATGTTGCAAATGTTTCATCTAAGGAAATAATGCACAAGATTTGCCTAACTGAAAGAATCACATTTTTCAAAAACACAATTAAATCTATATTGTAAAATGCTTCTTTTATTTGACAAAAGTGTATGTGTTCTTTGATTTAAAAAAAAAAAAAAAATCCATTGTCTTCTTTAGCCTAGAATTAACAAGAAAAGAGTAAACAGGTATTTGGGGAATTATTATTGCTAGTGTTAGTATTATTATAGATAAACATACAAAGTAAATTCTTCAGTGTGAGTCCTGTGGCTTAGCTGGTCATGAGCAAGTATTTTCAGTACTTTAGTAATGCTAGATGTTAATAAGATTTGGGGTAGCATCTTGTAACAAGATGGTCTGCCCATCACACAATTTTTTGACTTGTGACTATCACATCTGTAGGTCGGTGAGCACATGCCCAGGATCCAGCTCAGGTCATCTTTGACCCTGCTGGGAACATTGGTTTATCTTTGACCCATGGTTTATCATGGACCCTCAAATGGTAATGCTTGGTTGTACAATGAATTGCATTGTTTAAGGTTTTCTTTCTATTTTCCATAGAGATAGGAGGGAAAAAATTAAATTGTATGTGGCCTCAAATGGGCATCTTCTGTGGATTGTAACTTGTGTTAAATGTCCATCATCTTGCCTCAGCTACAGAGAATCTGTTCCCATTTTAATATTTACAAAATGTATTATTAGGAAACATACAATAAAACGAGAGGCAAAAGAGTAGGAATTTGGGTTTTATTTTGCATTTGGTTGAAGGAATTTTGTCTCAATCCCAGAAAGAACTTGAGAAATGGGAGTTGTTAATCTATGCTGGAAATAATTTCTAAACAAGAGCAGTATTAAAATTCACCTTTTTAGAATGATATAAATGAAACCTGCTTGAAAGACAGAAAGGAATGGAAGAGATTAATCGATGGCTTCAGGAAGACCCAAAGACCCATACCACAGTGCTTTTTAAAATTGTGATCAACTTAGAATTTAAAAAGAAGGAGAGGGGGTAAATAGTATTTGGTGATTTGTGTGCGTGTGTTCATGTGTGAGTGTGTGTGTGTAATGGTAAGTCTATTTTCATAGATCTTATTGTTTCTTAAGGGGCAATGCTGGTTCAGTGGTCATTCAATGGTAGAATTCCTTCCTTCCATGGGGGAGACGTGGGCACCTCAGATGTAGCCAACAACTTCTTCAGTGGAGACTTGTGTGTGCTGCTATGATGCTGAACAGGTTTCAGCAGAGCTTTCAGACTAAGACAGACTAGGAAGAAAGGCCTGGCAATCTACTTCCAAAAATCAGCCCACAAAAACTCAGTTTGTCACAATGGTCTGATCTGCAACTGATCATGGGGATGGTGAAGAACGGGGCAGCGTTTTGTTTCATTGTGGAATGGGGTCACTATGACTTGGCTGCCAACTTGGCATCTACCAACAACAATTTACATATTCTAACACACATATCCATAGACTTACCTATAAATGGTAATTTATACATATATATGGATAGAAGTAGATTTGACCAGAGTTGGCAGAAACTTTCTCAGTGCCTACTACACTATCCTTCTCCTTCCTGCCTTCACTAAATAATGGTTTCCAAACTGAATACTTTAAAAAATATTCCCTCCCCTCTTTTTGTGAAATTGACCATTTATTCAACCTCTTATCACAAGTTTCCAAGAACGTGGGTTTAGATTTTGGGCTAGAGCTTATAAAAAACCGCCCATCTTTAATATGGAGCATAAAAAAAGAAATGCAAAAATAATAGTGGACAAAGACCTGAACATAAAACCTAAAATTTTAAAGACCTCTAAGTTTAGGGTAATAGGGACAAACTTAGAGGCCCTAAAACATGGCATAAATACACTATCAAACTACCAAAACCACACAAACATCAAAAGACTGGGACCATCTGAAAATCAGACACTTAACACATATCAAAAGATTTCACCAAAAGAGTTAAAAGAGAACCCACAGATTTGCCAACATATTGGGCAAGGGGCTAATCTCTAAAATTTGTACACAACTTCAACACCTTAACAACAAAAAGGGTGTCATCAAGACTTAAAAACCCATGGAGGGACTTCCAGTAAGATGGAGGAATAGGCAGACAGTGACACAGGCCCTCTTCAACAAAGAAAAGAAAAACCAGTTGACAGAGATATGGAAGATAATCCTGGAGCCCTGAGCTTTGAAAGGAACTATACAGAAGTGGATTAGGCACAAAGTAGTGGAAAAACATGAACAAAAACAGTGAGTACAGAGATGGTCAGAGCTGCGGACTGTCAGCTAGTTTTCCCACTAGTGGAAAAACCTGAATGAAAACAGTGAGTACAGAGATGGTCAGAGCTGCGGACTGTCAGCTACACTGACGGGACCAACAGCCTGAATATTTCCAAGTGGTGTTGGGACCGGACAATTGACCTAAAGATCAACCCTGGTCACCAATGGCTGCAGGGATGACTGTGCTGGTCCTATGACTAGGAAGGGAAACAGGTAGGAGGGAGACAACCTGAGCTGTTGACTTTCTGCTGTCCAGAGGGTGCAGCCATTTTGATTGTTTCCATGTGGCAGCCATTTTGAATATTTAAAGTGACCAAGGGCACAGCCATTTTGAATGTTTACAAGTGGTGGCCATTTTGGATATTTAAAGTGAGCAAGGGTACAGACAGTGGAGTGTTTAAAAGTGTCAACCATTTTGGATTTTAAAGTGATAACATTCTCATTTGGATTCCAGGGACCTAAGAATAGGTTCTATTTGCCAAGGTAGGCAGGGACATACAAGAAGCTGACAACAGGAAAGAATACAAGTTGTGAGAGTATAAGTGCTATCAACTAGTGAATAGAGGAGCACAGCATAGTACCATGCTTGTGTAGATAACATACAAATAAAACAAAATGAAAACCATGGGAAAATCACTTCAACATATAATCACCAATTAAATATAAACACAAAATGTCACAATGCTTCAGAGACAACAGAGCATCACAGTCCACACAAAGAAGCAAGATAAAGAAGGAGAAACAAGGGACCAGGATATAGACCCAAACCACATCCCTGAGGAAGAAGCAGCACTGGAACTCCCTGATAAGGAATTCAAAAGAATTATATTTAGGTATCTTCAAAGGATTGAGAGACAGATCAAGAAAAACAAAGACCAAACCCTAGAAGAATTTTGGAAGAAAATACAAGAACAAGATGACAAAATCAATGAAAAATTAGAAATGATTC
>NW_006921755.1:262486-282759 GCF_000298275.1 Orycteropus afer afer | reverse complement strand
CACCCTGAAAGAGAAAAATTTCCAACCAAGAATTATGTACCCAGCAAAATTGTCCCTCAAATATGATGGTGAAATTAGGACATTTCCAGATAAGCTGAATTAAGGGAATTTGTTAAAACCAGACCAAATTTACAAGAGAGGCTAAAGGGAGGCCTTTGGACTGAGAAGCAACAACAGCCAACAGCAACTGACCATTAACACACATGATGATTTAACCCAGAAACCAACCCACCTATGGAAGTATCCAAAGTAAATAAGCCTACAAGATTGTAAACAGAGAACCAGAGACATCAATTGACAAATGAGGACAACTACAAACCAAAAAGAGGGAAAAAACTGTGTCGTTACAGAACTCCTAGATGGTAAGGAAGTCAAGACAACTACAAGAAAGAACAGACTGTTCTAAATTTGGGAAGAAAACTATAAATCACAGGGTAACCTCAAAGAAAAATGATAAACTTTCACATCAAAAAAGAGGACCAGCATAAATATTGAGCAAATACTAAAACAATAGCAATGAAGGAAGTGATAACACGATATGGAACAAAGACATCGACACCACAAAAAAGCACATAACAAAAATGACAGCAAAAATTCATATTTGCTGATAATTACATATCTAGCAAGGGACTTATCTCTAAGATTTATAGAAAACTCCAATACCTCAACACCAAAGGAATTAACAATACAATTGAAAAATGGGCAGATGACATGAATAGACACTTCACCAAGGAGGATATTCAGGTGGCCAGCTAATACATGAAGAGATGCTCACAATCATTGGCCATTAGAGAGATGCAAATCAAAACAACAATGAGAAACTGTCTCACCCCAGCACTGATGGCAAGGTTCAACAATACAGAAAATAACAAATGCTGGCAGGTATGTGGAGAGATTGGGACTCTCATACACTGCTGGTGGGACTGTGAAGGGATTCAACCACTGTGGAAAGCAATATGGCTATTCCTTAGAAAGCTGGGATTGGACATATCATTTGACCCAGCAATCCCATTACTAGGTATATATCCTAGAGAGGTGAGAGCCAGGACAGGAACAGATATATGCACACTCATGATCATTGCAGCAATATTTACTATAGCAAAAAGATGGACACAACCTACATGCCCATCAGTGGAAGAGTGGATGACCAAACTATGATACATACACATAATGGAATGCTATGCAGCACTAAAGAATAATGTAGAGTCTGCAAAACACTGCATAATATGGATGAACTTGGAGGACATTATGCTGAGTGAAATAAGTCAATCACAGAAGGACAAATATAGTATTAGTTCATCATTGTGGAGGGTCAAGGAAAGGTTTATATATGGAGGGAAATTTTTTTGTTGGTTGCCAGGGTAGAAGGGGAGGGGAGTGAACACTGCAAAATAAAAAAAAATCCATTAACCCATGTCACTTTAGTTTTGTGTATTTCACTGCACATAAATTATATTTCAATAAAATGCATTTAAAAAAAAAAGACAAATAGTCCAATTTAAAAATGGGCAGAGGACATGAACAGACATTCACCAAAGAAGACATTCAGGCAGCTAATAAACACATGAAGAAATTCTTGAGATCATTAGCCATTAGAGAGATGCAAATCAAAACAACAAGATATCAATCTTATCCCAGAACTAATAGCAAAGTTCAAAAAAAAAAAACAAAAAAAACCAGGAAACAATAAACATTGGCAAGGGGTTGGAGAAACTGGAACCCTCATACATTTTTGTTGGGACTGTAAAATGGTACAACCACTGTGGAAAATGGTATGGTGCTTTCTTAAAAAGCTGGAAATGGAAATATCATATGATCCAGCAATCTTTCTACTGGGTATATATCCTAGAGAAATAAGAGCTGTGATACGAACAAACACATGCATACCCATGTTCATTACAGCATTATTCACAATAGTAAACTAAAGATGGAAACAACCTACATGCCCATCAGAGGGAGAATGGTTAAACAAGCTGTGTTACATACACACAATAGAATACTATATGCAACACTAAAGAACAATGTTTAATCTGCGAAACATCTCATAATGTTTACCACCAACTAGAGGGTAGACATAGACTAACTTGGGTAAAAGAGAAGGCAATGATTTAAAATATATATATATAGTGGTTAGTACTTTACGTTATCATTGAGGCTGTGAGGAGCAGGGAAAGGAGATCTCTGTGAAGACAGAATTGGGCCAAAGTGAAGAGTTTGCTTTGTTCTGAAATACCCTAAGTGAATAAAGTGTAAAAACTACAAAGCATAGTTTTATCCTCAAAGGATGTAAAGGAAATAGAATTTTCTGAGAAGAAGGGTTGAGTGTGCTAGGGTGAGAGTTGGGAAGAACAATTTGTAAGAAAGTCAAATTTCAACCCTGTTGTCAGCTCCAAGGCCAAAACTATAAAATTAGATGAAATCCTCTCTTTAGGACAAGATTGAAGGGTTTATATTAAGGAATCCTATCAGCTGACTCTGCAAGAACTGTTTCTCTCCTTTTAGCTAGAAGTTCTGTACTATGATTGTGATGCTTCTGTTCTGGGCTTCAGTCTTCTACTTTCCATTATGCTAAAAACCTAGGACTGTTATTAGCATCACTCCCTGATTATTGTTGCTTTAAATGGTTATTGGTAGAACCCAAAACTGAAGAAACTAACATATCTAGCCATGATACACTAGGCATTGTTTTGTTACATATAACCAGAAGATTGATTATTACATGATTTACATGATAATGTTACATGATTATTACATATATGCCACTTATAGAACTTGGACATTTATGCTGAGCTTATACCAAATGTATTAAAATATAAAGAATAGAATAATGATATTGAAGACTCACAATTGATAGCTGAATTTAATACCTTTTAAAACTTAAATGTGAATGATAAAACCAGAACTTCAAAATCTCATGGAATCCAGAATTTCTGGAGCCACTGAAGCCAGATAACCCCTCAAAACTATTGCCCTGAGGAAATCTTTAAATCTTAAACCAAAATTAACCCCTGGAGTCATCTGTAAACCAAATAATAATAATAATAAACCATTGCTGTTGAGTCAATTCTGGATCACTGTGCTTTGTAGCACAGAGTAGAACTGCCCCACACGGTTTCCAACATTATAAATCTTTATGGGAGCAAACTGCCACATCTTTGTCCTGTGGAGTATATGGTGGATTCAAACTGCTGATCTTCTGGTTCGTAGCCAAGCACTTAACGGCAGCACTACCAGGGAACCTAACCAAACAGTGTTGTTGTGTTCCATTAGGTTGATTTCAACTCATAACCACCTGATAGGACAGAGTAGAATTGCCTCTTAGGGTTTTCTTAGCTGTAACCTTTACGGGATAGGTCCCTAGGTCTTTTGTCCTGCAGAGTGGCTGGTGGGTTTGAACTGCCAACTTTTAGGTTAGCTGAGCATTTTAATCACTGTGTGTCTTGACCCTCTAGTGCCCTGTAACAGAAAATATCACAAATGGGTGGTTTTAACAAACAGAAATTTATTCTGTTACAGTTTCGGAGGCTAGAATCTGAGTCCAAAGTGCCACCTCTAGGTGCTGGATGAAGGCCCCTCAACCTTGAGCTTCAGCTTTGCCTCTGCTCCCAGCCTACTGGAGCTGGAAGCATCTCTCAACTTAGGCAACTGCTGACTGTTCAGGCTGACAAACCCAAGGTTGACAAATAAAATGTCACATCCCAAGATATCAAGCAACATGGCAGGCCACTGGTTTAAGGCCAGGAGCAATCCCAAGATCAGCAGACAACATGGAAGGCTGCTGAATAAAGACTCAACTACACGCAGGGTCCAAGCAGGCCAAAAAGCTCAAGACCATTTCCATAGCTCTTCATTATATACAGGAAGTAGACCACATCTCTAAAGCAGCTACTCAGCTGCTCACGGCAGATTCCACCATGGAGTTGATTACCAGTCTCATCACGTGGAATGACATCCAGCTGCCCAGCTGCTCAAAACCAGGCCCAGCCAAGTTGACACATAACTTAACTACCACACTGTGCTGCTAGGGATACTTAAGCAAACAATAGTTAAGCTTACTTAGTAAAGAATGCCTGCCTTCAACATTATGTTCTATCAAAGAATTGTCTATAAGAGATCAAATTGACACCTGTAAAAGTTAGATGAGAAGCTTGGGACAGTGAGTTTGTGTTGTTGATGGAAAAAAAATTCAGAAAAGAATATCAAGAAAAGTGGCATAACTTGAGTAATGTAACCAATGACACCAAATTGTCTATGTAGAAATTGTTGAATTGATTTATGTTTTTTCCATGTAGCTTCACCAAAAAAATACTTAAAAATCAAAACAAATGACACACACAAATTATAGGTGAATTGAAAATTTGTCCTCATCCTAAACTATAAGCTCCTTGAATCATGAACTGCTTGCACGTTTAATACGATCATTCTAAATATGAACTGAGCTAATCTAAATAATTGCTCATCTGTCACTAACAAACAAACAAACAAAACCCTACTAATGAGTTGATTCTGACACATAGTCACTCTATAGATCAGGGTAGAATTGCTCCATAGGATTTCCAAGACTGTAATCTTTACAGAAGCAGAAGCCACATCTTTCTCCCGCAGAGCAGCTGGTGAGTTCTAACTGCAGATTACCCTTTGGTTAGCAGCCAAGCGCTTAATCGCTGTACCACCAGCGCTCCACTAGATGGGGTTAAAGCATTTCTGTTCTCTGTTACCATGGAGGAAAGAAAGGTTGTAGAAGGTTAGCCTTTGCTCCCACTCAGTATGTGTGGGAGTATTAAACCCCAAATAGAACAGTGCTATACTTTTTTTCCCCGTATTTTGTTTTTCTATAAACAAATTTTATCTGTGGCCTTGTAGCAGACAGTCAGTTCCAGGAAACACAGCTAACAATGTCATTCCCCTTGTGTTGCACATAATATAAAAACAGAGTTTAAGTAAATATTTGAATTAGGACAATTTGAAAAATTTAACTTTGGTGCAGCCTTTCCCTGGCATATATTGATCACCTCTTTCCAAGGTGGTTGTTTCAGTGGAGTATATCTGTCATACCTGGACAATTTGCATGGTGCAAGTTCAATGTTCATATATATTATACTAGCATAGTATAACTTTAAAAGGTCAGTATTTGCAGAATGGGACTCAAGGTAGGGTATGAAACTACTGTTGCACATAAGAGAAAAGCTGATCTATAAATAGCAGTATAGCAACACCTAGTGCTAAACACAGATATAGCAGGAAGATTGTGTCACAACAGGCTTATTAAATTTTACTTAAACACCTTAATTGTTTTAACTTTTTTTTTTTTTTTTTTCTTTTCCATTTTAACTGTTGAATTAGATTGTGAAATGACAGGCTTGGACTGGCTGATCTCGACGGTCCTTTCTGTCTCTGTCTGTGTCTGATTCTCCTGTTGGATTATTACTGCGTTCTTTTCATTGTTATTGCCCCACATTCATTTTAGAGAATGTGTCCATTAAATAAAGGAGCCTTGCTTAAACCTAGCTTTTATCCTTTATGTTAATTAGCTTTGTGTTGGATTGTAAGGAAGAAATGGAAGGGCTCATGTCCTGGGACAATGTGATGGGAAAGTCCCATGAGTATCCTTTTTCCTATAGAGACTCTAAAAAATAAAATAAAAATAAAAACAAGTGCAAGGTATCTATCTGTGTTGTTGATGTTTTTAGTATGCTACCCAAACCCTGGTTGCACAGTGGTTAAAGCCCTTGGGTGCTAACTGAGATGTTAGTGGTTCAGACCTGCAAGTTGCTCCAGAGAAGAAAGATAAGGCAATCTGTTTCTGTAAAAATTTACAGCCTTAGAAACCCTATAGGGCAACTCTACTCTGTCCCATTGGGTTGCTATGAGTCAGAATTGACTTGATAGCAGTGGATTTGTTTCTTTTTGGTTTTCCCTAACCCCTTATACCATAAAGAAGCACTTAATTTTACCAGTTTTCCTGTTTCAGTAAAGATCCAAAATCATCAACACGTAATATCAGCTTGCAGATACAAATTCTCCCAATTTAAACTTTTAATACCAATTTAAACTTTTAATATATTTCTTATTTTTCTACAGTGTTAGGAGAAATTACCTGTTATTTTTGGAAAGTGATGAAATAATGAACTAGATAAAACCTTTGGATATGCAGAGACACATAAAAACAGAGATCAAGTGAAAACTCATTATGTTCATCATGAACATGAAGTACTTTAAAAGTCTGTCTCATCAGGGTATTACAGATGTGCAATATCGTGTCCTTCTCCCAGAGGCAGAAGTTGTTGACAGACCTTCACGTGATTAATCTGTGACCTTGTGTCCCCCTCTATTTAACACAGATTCATGCATCACTCACTAGGTGGCAAGTCATGTGCCGGTACAGCAAGGCTTAGATAATCCCAGCCATAGAGACATTTCAGTACCCCTCTCCCATATGTCCGCACACAATGCTACGCAGTTAGAGTGCAGCTTAACAGCTGGGTGAACTAACCTGGAAGATCTTTGAATTTCAATGTGGATTTTTATGGGCAGGGCCTGGAGAGGTTTAAAACTAGTTGTCATTGAGCCTTCTTCAACTCATAACGACTGCATGTGTGTCAGAATAGAACTGCGTTCCATAGGATTTTTCAATGGCTGATTATTCGGAAGAAGATGGCCAGGACATCCAACCATTTGTTAAGCAGATGAGCACATTAACTGTTTGCATCATGCAGGGACTCCGGGAGAGATTTAAGATAACAAGATACTAAATGTTTCTAAGTGAATACCTAACGAGCTAGCTTTTGCAGCAAAATTGTCTGTATAGACTAGCAATTGTGATGAGCAGTGGTCTAATAAATTCATCCAGTCATTCACTGTTCATTTGTTCACAGTATTTCCTAAGCATCTTCCATGTGCCCACATTGTTCTTGTTTCTGGGATACAACAGCGAACAAAACAAAGTCCTTGCCTTCATGGAGTTTTTGTTCTAGTTGAGAAACAAATAAGCCAAGGGTAATGAAAAATAAAGTCAGGTAATAAAGATAGATATGGGAATGGAGAGAAAGAACGAAGCGGCAAAGTCATTGGAATAAGGGGCTTTCTGAGTGGAGATCCAGATGAGAGGAGGAAGTAAAACAAGTTGTCTGTGCCACCCTGAGCTCACTGTCCTCTCCTTTATGTGTTAAAATATATAGAAAATTGAGGATCCTCATGTTTTCATGTTGCTTGAAAAACACACAAGAAAGATTTTATTTCTTGGTCATTTAGAAACCTGTTTAGAGAGGTTAACCCCACTTGCTCACTCTCGACCAAGGGATGGGAAACCCAAAGAAGATTTGCCTATGAGTTTTCTGCCAGGACCAAATCACCAGTGAACTTTCATTTCTTTCTCTATTCCATTTAAACCATGAACGCTATGCCTACAATTGTTACCAATCCCTTCCCAGCTTTTCATCTCTTTTTAAGAAGCTGGGCAAGAAGAATGAATGTTCCTTCATTCTTTGGCATCTGCTGTGCTTGTTGACAAATTTTAATAATTTTATGACACAGCCTCCAGGAGCTGGGCTGGGATCACCAATTTTTAACTCACATGGCTAATTATTCAGCTGGTGGATTCTGGCTCCCCGTTACTGCCTCTTTTAGGCCCCGAGAGTCAAATTTGAGGCATCCTTAGAGGAAATCTAAGTGAGATCTTTCAAGCAACGAGTTGTAGTCTGAAGTGCTTATTAAGTACCCATTGATTCTACCAGGTAGATGGGAAAACTGGTCCCAGCCTCTAAGGAGATCACATTCTAACTGAGAAAGGCTACTTTGTTGTTGTTAGCTGCCATCAGGTTAGTCCACAAGTCATGGCAAACCTTTGAACAATGGAAGGAAACACTGCCTGGTCCTATACCATCCTCATGATCAGCTGAGAATCAAACCATTGTGATCCACAAGGTTTTCATTGGAAGCAGATCACCCAGCCTTTCTTCCAAAACCAGTTGCTGTAAAGTCAATTCAAATTCCTGGCAACTCCATGTGTGTCAGAGCAGAACTGTGCTCCATAGGGTTTTTTAGCAGCTGATTTTTCTAAAGTCATTTGCCAGGCTTTCTTCCAAGGCACCTCTGGGTGGTCTTGAACTTCCAACTGTTCAGTTAGCAAGCAAACACCATATCCATTTGCACCACCCACAGATTCCAGGCAATTTGGCCACTTAGGACTTTCTCTTCTTTGAGATTTATTTTAAGTCATGGAATCTTAGAGGAGTCTTTGAAATTGTGTAGTCCAACCCCCACATTTTAATGAGAAAATTATGAGATTATGAGAGGTTTTGACTTACTCAAGGCAGCCTTGGTCTCTTTGTACTGTACCAGGCTGCTTCTCACCTTGTTTCATTTGTTTTAGTCCACGTTCTTGCAAGCAGTTGTCAAGGAACAACACATATATCAATCATCCCAGTGCATCTCTGCATTAAGGGCAAGAGCATGCACAAGAAGCATGGAAAAACAGAAAATTATTTACAGTAATGCTCTAGATAGAAATTCTGGGGTTTTATAATGCACACAAACAAAATTTTGGTTCATAACTCGCTGGTTTCGTCTAAATCAAAGAAAGAAATGGCAAGGAATATTTTTATTTATTTTTTTTTATGACTAGGAGTAGAATCCACAATTCTGAAAATGTCTCCTTTGTGCATATTCACATCATCCCTGTTCCTATTATGTTCCTGGTTTAAGTGCAGTCTTTTATGCTTTGGCACGATTGTTCAATTTTCAAATGTATATGTATTTTAAAAAGATAGGTAGCATAGTGCTTAAGGCATTCGACAGCTAACCAGAAGGCTGGTGATTCAAGCCCACCGGCCACTCTCTGGAAGAAAGGTTGGGCAATCTACTTCTGTAGAGATACCGCCTCAGAAACCCAAGGAGAGGTCGCTACGAGTCAGGTCCGACTCAACAGCAGTGAGTTTGGTTTTGGTTATACACTAGTGGAAAGAAAGAAAATTGATAAAATTTGAAGTGAAGCATTCTTAAGTTCAAAACCAGCACTCTCCTCTGATTAGCTGTATCATCTTGATTATTTAATACCTCAATTTCCTCATCTGTAAAATGGGAATAATAATGACGACTGTAGAGGGCATTAGCAGCACTTCCCTCACTGCCCCTCACCCCCACTTTGCCTTTTACATGGGTAAAATTGCACCAAAAAGTGTGCCTAGTGTCTCACTTAATAATTTGGTTCTTTCCTTTTTCAAACATGAAACTAAATGAAATTGTCCATTTTCTGTTTAGGAAGATTTAAAGCTTTGTCCCTAAAAGCAATCTTAAAGACAGACATAATCTAAGAACATTTCAGAATGCTTAGAGATGTTTATTTCTGCTTTCTTTGCTCTTTTCCTCTATTTATTTCCTTTTGTCCTCCCTACAAACTTCTTTCGTAAAATATACATGAACAGCCCGTGGCTTCCATCACTCCTCTGACCCCAAATCAACTCTGTCCGGACCCAGGCTTTGGGTCTGTGAGTGACGCAAGAAGCTGTTTTTGGCTCCAGGAATGTTTTCCTCTATGTTCTGACTCCTCTCTTGCTGTCCTCCTTTCCTCTCCATCCTTTCTCCACCTCTCTTCTCCAGACACCCCCACTGTTCTCTCTTCCTGTTTTCTTAGTTTCTATCCCTCTCCTTGGTGGCCAAGGCACCAATTAATCACAGCCGCTGTCACAATCACAGTTCTATCTGTGGCTCCTCTATCTCCACGATAAAACCAGATAGGAATGGCCTTTCAAAAAGACAGACAATCTCCACGGTAGCCTGTGCAAGGCTGCCCAACGCGGATATGTCTGCCAGTAAGAGCATTTCATTGCAGCTGCAAGGCCTGGAATAGCACATGGACAGCTAGTGGCTTAAGTTTACCGGTGACACACAAGTTGTTTTGCTTAGCAAAATCATGGGAAAATTCTGATAAACTCCAGATGATTTCAAAGCCCACTTGAGGGTCAGATATACAAAAGGCTGATAAAATCTGAATTAGGTAAGTACAAGCTGATGCATGAATCTCTATTTAGTTTCAAATGTCTTGCAGATTGGAAAGCTTTAAATTTGACAATTCCCAGTTAGGGATGATAAAGATTGAACTTTACTCCCCTTAACCCCTAAGCCATCAGGAGAAGAGAGGGCTTACTGGAATTTTGAAGTTGAATCATCTGTAAAAGCAGAGGGAAAAGTACGTTATGAGTAATCATCAGAAAGTTTTTAAATCCAGTTAAGAAATCGGAATATTTGGAAATATATAGAGTACATAAAAAATATCCAGCTTTGCATCTGCATGGGTAGTGCGCTTCTCACTGGAGTCCAAAGCAGCCGCTCCATCACTCCTCTTCAAGGGAGACCTGGGTCTGTGTGGGTGCTAAAAAGGGCAGGGCAGCTCTGGCCTTGCCTTGCTTCTCTGCACTATGACTTCCTATTCATCAATATCATCAAGGCTCATTGAGCCAGCATTCTCTGTACACTGAATAAAAGGTCTTTCATTTTTTGCAGGTGATAAAACTATATATATATATATATATATATATATATACACACACACACACACAAACATATATATGTGTGTATGTGTGTTTCTCCCACCTTTTAATTTTAAATTTTCATACTTATAGAAAAGTTTGAAGAAGTCATAAAGGATACTAGTTTGACCTTGTATCACCGATAGGACATTCTGTATCACTTATAACACCATTTTTGTTGTTGCTGTTATCTTCTATCAAGTCGACCCCTACTCATGGTGCCCCTATGTATGATGTGATCTGTAGGATTTTCATTGACAGATTTTTGGAGGTAGATCATCAGGCCTTTCTTTCCAGTCTGTCTTAGTCTGAAAGCTCTGCTGAAATCTATTCCGTATCATAGCAACGCACAAGCCTCCAATGACAGACAAGTGGTAGCTACATATGAGGTATACTGGCTGGGAATGGAACCCAGGTCTCTGCATGGAAGGTAAGAATTCCACCACTGAACCACTACTGCCCTCAGATGATATCATTGTTGTTGTTGTTGTTATGTGCCGTTGAGTCAGACCTGACCCATAGCGACCCCTCCTTGGGTTTCCAGGGCAGTATCACTACGGAAGTAGATTGCCCCATCTTCCTTCCGGGGAGAGGCTGGTGGGTTTGAACCGCCAGCCTTCTGGTTAGCAGTCAAGTGCCTTAGCCACTACGATACTTTCAAAATACTTAACATTGACACATGAGTATTACCTAATGTAAACTCCATATTTAAATTTCCCCAGTTGTCCCAGTAGCCTTTTTATTTTCTGTCATGTTGACTGTTTTGAAGAGTCCAGGCTAGTGCTTTGTAAAACGTGCCCATAATCTGAATTTGTCTGTTGCTTTATGATTAGATCCAGGCTAAAGGTTTTTGACAAAAATGTTTGATTGATACATAGTCCTCATACATCAGGAGGCAATGATGTCACTTTGTCCTGTTATTCTTGATTCAAAGCTTAACCACTTGGTTAAGGTGATGACTGATGTGTTTCTTCATAATAAAAGTACCCTTTTCTGTTGTAAGTTTTTTTTCCTTTTATCCTTTCCTTCGATCCAATAGTTTTAGCACCCACTGATGATCCTTGCCTGAGTCAGTTAGTGCACTAGTGTTAGCAGAATGTTAATTTTCTAATTCTCTCATTCTTTTTGTACATATCAGATGGAATCTTCAGTATTAAACCTTGGTCTTTCTGATGCCAAGGCTCATACTCTTTTCATGACATAAGCTAATTTTCTAATATGCAAGCAAATGATGTCTGTGGGAGCTACAAAAGTAACAAATTTAAATTTTATTTTTATTTAGAGCTCCATTTAATGTTATTGTTGCAAAAATCTACCTCTTCCATAGCTTTGAAACCTGCTTTAAAAAAAAAAATCAGCCTTTATAATACCCAAGAAGAATCAATGCATTTGAATTGTGGTATTGGTAAGGAATTTTGAATATACCATAGACTTCTAGAAGCAAACCAGTCTTAAAAGAAATATAGCCAGAATGCTCCTTAGAAGCAAGGATGATAAACCTTATGGCTCACTTAGTTTGGACACATCATTAGGAAACACCAATTTCTAGAAAAGAACATCACAGTTGGTGAAGTAGAGGATCAGTGAAGGCAAGAGAAACCTGCAATGAGATGGATTGCTACAATGGCCACCACAGTGCCCTCAAACATACCAACAACCATGAGGATGGCACAGGGCCAGGCGACATTTCTTTCTGTTATACATAAATAAGGTTTTCATGGGTCAGAACCAACTCGATAGCAACTAACAACAACATCACATATGGAGCTCTTATTTCTAGGGCTCATGTGTGAGGGAACATGTTTTAAAGAGGTAGATTATGTTCAAGTCTGGCTGCCTCCCTTTGCAACATCTCTCTCAACATCACTGACATTATCCCACTTCTTTAGGGGCCCAGGTTTAATTTCCCTTTGTTGTTTTTTGGCCAGTGATTGGGAAGTGGTAGGGAGTCTTGGGAACAAAATGTCACTTTGCTATTCTGTTTTGTTTTTTAGTACCAAAGCTGCATTGAGGAGTTTGATGGAGCTTCCAACATTCTTCCCTGAACCAAGTTATTAAGATCCCCTTAGGTGGCGGAGAAGGTGGGGTCTGCAAAGCAGATGCTGTAAGACTTACAGAACCACCTTCAAATAAGTTAGTGCTAGGGAGCTCTGGTAGCATAGTGCCTAAAGGCACTTGACTGCTAACCAGGAGGCTGGAGGTTCAAACTTACCAGCCACTACTTGGAAGGAAGATGGAGCAATCTACTTCTGTAGTGATACTGCCTCAGAAACGCAAGGAGGGGTCGCTATGAGTCGGGTCCTACTTGATGCCACATAACAACAGCAACAGAGAGAACAGAGGCCCTGAGAGCCCAGTAGGTGCTCCCTTTGAAAGTCTCCTTGCTTTAATGAAATTAGCATGGCAAACTTTCTGCAGGACTGTCTTGCTCAAGCTGATGGAATTCACTCATTTGGATTTAGTGTAGCTGGGAGAACACACAGAGAGCAATCCCCAGTTCTACCTCTGTTCCTTTTCTTTGTAAGATTAAGTGGCAACAACTCTTTTAATCACTAATATCACTAATAAATTCAGGTTTACAAGTCACACTGGCAGAGTCAGGGTTAGCCTGTTAGTGTTACAAGCACTTAAAAACCCCTCAAAAATAAAACAAAAAAATAGTCTCTGTTTGCCATCTTTGTACTGTTTAACATGAGTATTTCAACAGTCTTTATTTTCCAAACATGCAAACAGGAGAGAGTGATCTGACCCACAGTATATTGGCATACCATGTAGCTATAACCTTGAGATAAAAAGTAAAGGAAAAGTCAAAACAGCCCAAAGCAAATACTAAACAAGTCTTCCCCCAGTCCAGATCCATTCCCCCTGGGGCAAAGGCACAAGCTAACATTGGTACACACTGGCGATGGTGGGCACACACACGCCCACACTTGTGCAGATCCCCAGAGCCTCAAACACGTAACTGGAAAGTCTGATGTATTCATTAATTGAGCAATTCTACACATGTTTAGGTATCTTCTGTGTGCCAGACACAGTTCTACGAGTTGGAGACATGGGAATATAGAAGATTTGCAAGCTCTCTGCCTTTGTGGGATTTATTTAGTGGTGTTAGAAAAAGATCAAAGACTATCCCCCACCCCAACCCCCATGTTGAGACGGGATGGGAAAAAATAGCTGTACCAGAAAGGCTGAGCTGGTTTCCTGGATTCTGTATATCCAAGAATGCAACTGCTTCAACATCTGGGCTACACTGTGGAATGGCCATTAAAGACAGAAACAAAGATGTGGAAAACCAGAGAGAAATATGTCTTCCTACCTTGTATCCAAGGGTCGTTTGGGAACTTTTACCAACTTGATCAAAAAGCACTAAACCATTATCTTATAAACATAAATATATCTAATCAAAATATTTATAAGATGATGGATAAAAGAAACAATAATGTCCCTTGCCTAAAGAACTCCAAAGTTGGCATGTCTTAATGTAATAACAGGGAAGTTACCGAGCATCTTTGCTCTGCTGAATTCAATGCTCACAAGCTACCGCTTGGTGAGATAAACACTCATTTTATTCCCATTTCCCATATGAAGAAACAGACCTAGAAAAGTTAAATAAGTTGCCCTTGCCCCCAAGGACACAAACCTGGGAGATAATGGAACCAGACTGACCACCAGCTCTGTCTGACTCCAAAGTCCATGTTCTAAACCACTAAACTTCTTTCCATAAAGTTATTTTTCATCATTTTATTTAAGGATAAAAGGTACCAATATTGAATAGGACAATTATTCAAGCAGCTTCAAATTGTTCTGGGTTTTCAAGATTTTATCTCAGTCAAAAGCAAATACTGCACTTTCTCAAATGCATGAGAAACTAAGAGATGAACTTTTTCAATTGTTTAAATGTAGAGAAGCCCCAACACCTAAAATTATAATGAACAGGGATCAGTATTTTATCCAACCAATAAATTGTCCCTCAAAGTTTGTTTTATTTTACAACTGCATACATTTCCAACCCTGCACTTTACTTGGTATCTAAGTTAATAATAAAATAGCTAAGGTGAAACCTATTTAATAGAAAGAATGCAGAACTCCATAATGGAGTTTATGCCTAATTGGCAGTGAACCCATATTAAAAATCCTTATCGAAAATTCAAAAATAATTAGAGTAGAATTAAACTTTGGAGACTTCACTGAGTTGGAGGGAGCTGGTTTTTGCTTTAAATCATTTAAATTAAATTAAAAGTGATCAGAGTGCTTATTTTTACTTTGTTTTGTGGGAAATTGTGCTGGGAATGTGGCTCTATTGTGCACAAAGGATGTTTGTTGGCTTTATGTTGGAACCACCAGACAGGTTGAGTTGAGAAACAATTAGCTCAGTCAGCAGCCATTTGAATCTGATTAAGCCAGGAAGTGGTCACTCCCCAGAACAGGCAGATGAAGGGAATGAAGGCAGTAATTCCAAAACAAGGAATGATTTTTTTTTTCTCTCTCTCTCTCTGAAATAAACTAGTATTAGATTTTATCATGTCAAATTTATGACAAGGATTAATTTATTACATTTTATTACCTTTGAGAGATCAAATGGAATCGTATTTCCAAGTAGGTCAACATCCACATATGCCATGACTACCATCTCTAAGAAAATTCTGTTTATTGAGTCTGTCATATCCTCATGTTTTGGTTACAAAGCATCTTTGACACCAAGGACTCCAGCAACAGAGGAAAATGAAGGGTCTATTCCAGTCTGCCGGCCAGACTCTCGTTACTCTGGGCACTTTGCTTTTTTGTGTGTTCTCTGGAGTTGTCGCTTTCTTCCCTGTCTTTTCTTCCAAGCTTTGGTCCATAGGATGGAGCATGCAGATTGCTTGTCCCATCTGGAATGGAGCTTTGGTAGGAAAGTATTTCACTGTATATATTGAGAGAGGAAAGGAAGGGAAAAGAGAATAGGATGTATTTTTAATTATCCAACAATATGAGGAAGTCAAAATTTTATATAAAATCAGAATTCATTTTGTGTTGTTAGGTACCATTGAGTCAATTCTGACTCATAGCAACCCCCATGTGGGAGAGTAGAACTGGCTCATAGGGTTTTCTTGGCTGTAATGTTTATGGGAGCAGATTACCAGGTCTTTCTCCTGTGGAACAGCTATGTGGGTTCAAACCGCCAACCTTTCAGTTAGCAGCTGAGGGTTAACCATTTGTACCACCAGTGCTCCTTGAACTTACCTGAGAACATTGACTTACATTTGTTGCATTTTAAAAATAGGATATCTCCTAATATTGTTTTATCATATATAATCAAATAAGGACCCCTGTGGTACAAATGATTAAGCATTCAGCTGCTAACTGAAAGGTTGGAGGTTTGAACCACCAGAGGCACCTCAAAGATTGTTGTTGTTGTTGTTATGTGCCGTCGAGTCAAACCCGACTCATAGCGACCACTTCTTGGGTTTCCGAGGCAGTATCACTACGGAAGTAGGTTGCCCAACCTTCCTTCCGAGGAGTGGCTGGTGGGTTTGAACCGCCAGCCGTCTGGTTAGCAGGCAAGTGTCTTAGCCACTATGCTACCAGAGCTCCCACCTCAAAGATAGGTCTGGTAATCTACCTCCAAAAGGTCAAAATCAAAAAACCCACTGCCATTGAGTCGATTCTGATTCATAGTGATCCTATAGAACAGCATAGAACTGCTCCGTAGGGTTTCCAAGGCTATATAAAAATCTTTACAGAAGCAGACTGGTTCATCTTTCTCTCATGGAGATGATGTTGGGTTCGAATAGCCAACCTCTTGGTTAGCAGCCAAATGCTTTAACCACTGTTCCACCACAGCTCCTTTCCAAAAGTCACAGCCTTGAAAACTCTACAGAGCACAATTCTAGTGTGCATACATGGAGTATCCATGAGTCAGAATGGACCCTCCAGCAACTAACAACAACATCAACATGTAACAAAAGTTAAACAAAATAGGACCAAGCCTTCTGTATAAAATGTACTTTGATAGTTTCTATTCTACTTAATATTTTTAATTCTGATTTCACCACAGAGACAACTTTTAACATAACCATGATTATAGTCCAACACAGTATTCCTTTCTTATAAACCTTTGCATATTCTACAGATTCTATCGTAATACAATGAAACCTGTGAGAGCTGGAATTCAGTGGAACTGCCTTGTTTTCCCAGCTCTCACAAGTTTTCTGCCTTTGACAGGGTACAGTCTTACCACTTTTTTATTGCTCTCTATTAGTGGGAAACATTTGAGTTTTCCTTCTATGACAGGTTTCCACTTAAACAGGCTCTGGCTTTCACAGATTTTACTGCACATTTTAATGGATATTGATGATTTGATAGGAGCACAGATTATTGAACTGAGGCTTGTTCTAGGGCAAACATCTGTTTTGCCAATTATGCCCAGAGAAACGATATGCTGGATTTCAAGCACATAACTACTTGGTGAATATTTATTTAAGCGGTGGCAGCATCAGGGACAGGAATTAGAAAGGTAACATTTGGAGAGGTGGACCTGAACTCAAGCCCTGATTTTGATGTTCTTCCTATGTGGTCAGTCAGGAGCAGAACCCTTAGTCAATAAATTCCTTATTGCCCTTACTTTTAAAATGGGGATGTTTATAGGTCAAGAGAGCCCATGTAGGACTGTGTAACCCGAAGATGCTTGGTGATAGTAAATGCAATTTGAATGAAGGCTGTATAGTAAAAAGTTTTGCCATTGTTGAAAGGGTGGTTAATACTAAGCCTTTCATTTGTGCTCTACTTGTTGTCCAATCCCTTTGTTTCTGGATCCATCCACCTGCCTCACTTTCCCATCCCATTCTCTGATGGTCTGCTGAATTCCCCATCCTGTCACTTTCTGGACTTTTTCTATCACTCTTCCCTTAGCTCATTTTTCTCTTTGCCAATTCTAAAACATGGCAAGCTACGTTTGTGCCTCAGGGCCTTTGCACTGCTATTCGTTCTGCCTAATGCCTCTTCCTGCACAAGGCTTACTTCCTAACTTCCTTCAATTCTTTGCTTAAATGTCACTTGCATCGAAGCCTTACCTCACTGTTGCAGCACCCACCAACTACATTCTTCCAACAGATATTCTCAATCTTTCCTACCCTGCTTATTTTTCCCCATACCCTCTATTACGGTCTAAGACACTACATAACTTACTCATGTATTGTTTGTTTCTCCCCTTTACCACCACCAAATGTACATTGTACAAGGCAGAAATGTTTTTTCTATTTACTACTGTATCTCCAGTACCTCGATCAGAATGAGTTACATACTACATATTCAGTAAACTGTTGAATGAGTGAACAAATCCCATGCTCTCCCTTCTAGTGGCACAGAATTCCTTACAGAGTTTAACTCTGATAGGGTTGCAAGGACTAAAAGGTCAAGCCGGTATTTACGATGAAGTGGGAAAAAATCCTCATGGGAAGGAAAGCAATAAGAATGCTCACTCTTTCAATAATGTCTAAATTTGGAACAACCTGATTTTATTTTTCCTAGTGAATCACAGTGCTGTCTGATCAGGGTCAACTTCAAAAGGTCTCTGACTGATTCCACAACCTTCCTTGTCAATCACTTCTTGTCTCCAAAAAATGTGTCTTCCTCTAGTAGAAAGATAATTTGTACATTTCAATCATATTGACATTTCTGGTTGCTAATGATTCAGTACTTCTTTTGAGACTTGTAAAAGGTAGATTTTTACATGTGATACAGTTCTTTTTATTTGTTCAGTGTCTTTCATTTGAGGTGCTCTAAGTTCTTCACAAAAATTGGTCTTTAGACTCTCCTAGCTTCATTCTGACAACCACATGACAAGCAATTTTCCTAGAATTTCTGAGCTAGGTTATTTAAAGACATCAGCTGCTACAAAGTATGCAGCAAGGAGATCATACTGTCTTAAGGACTGAGGTCTGGCTTAATCCTGGAAAACCTGACTTTCAGATCAGGCTCCAAACAAGAGACTGAAGTGTAGTAAGTTTAAAAGCAGGAACTGAGGCTTTGGAGGGTCCAGGGACCTGGCCAATGATAGCAGCAGCACTGCACTATAAACCCTGTTTGGAGACAGGAACTCGGAAGAAAGGTTCAAGCTAGACTTACTCATGCAGGCCTCAATTTCTTCACCTGTTAGAAAAGTGTCTAGATTACATGATTTCTCAAGTCTCTTCCAGTTTTAACAGCTTGTTATTTCCAACGAACTAATGATTAACTCAGGAGTCTCTGAGTGGTATAGATGGTTAAGTGCTTGACTACTAATCACAAAGTTGGTGGTTCAAATCCAGCCAGAAGTGCTGTGGAAGAAAGCCCTGGTGATCTTCTTCTGAAAAGATATAGCCTTGAAAATCCTATACAACACAGTTCTACTTAGCAACACATGGGTTGTCGTGAGTCAGAATTGATAGTAACTGGTTTGGTGGTTTTGTTTTAAACGGTCAGTTCCACCATACTGTGGTGGCTTGTGTGTTGCTGTGATGCTGGAAGCTATGCCACCAATATTTCAAACACCAGCAGAGTGGTGGACAGGTTTCAGCAGAGCTTCCAGACTAAGACAGACTAGGAAGAGAGGGCTGGCTATCTACTTCCGAGAACTAACTGATGAAAATTTTATGAATTGCCACAGAACATTGCTTGACTTGCTTGCTTTGGACACATCATCAGGAGGGATTAATTGCTTGAGGAGGACATCAATCTTGCTAAAGCAGAGGGTCAGTGAGGGAGAGAGAGATGGATTGACACAGTAGCTGCAACAATGAATGAACATGTACGCAATTTTGTGGTGTTGTATATAAGCTCATCATGAATCAGAATGGACTGAACTACAGCTACCTACCTACCTACCTACCTATCTATCTGTTTATCTATTTTTTACCCACATGTCCTAAGTTTATTGAAGCTCAGCTTGTCCAAAAATAAACTAGTCGTCTTACCCTCTAAACCAATCCTTTCTTCTCCTGATTGCCCTGTCATTGTCTTGTGCGCCCAACTGCAAACGTTGGATTTTTGGCTCAATTCTTCCTTCTAAACCAGTGTTTCTTCAGACTTTAAAGTGCACATGAATCACCTAGAATTCTTGTTAAAATGATGACTCTGATTCAGTAGGTCTGAGATGGGGCCAGAAGTTCTGCTTTTCTAATGAGCTTCCAAGGAATGCTGATGCTGCTAGTCCAAGGACTGCACTTTGTGTAGCAAAGCCCTAAACCAACTCACCCCCAGCTCTACTCACACTCCATCATATCCAATCAGTTGCTAGGTAACTTTGATTGTTCTTACGAGACATCTCCTTATACATCTAGTCCTCTCTATCATCACTGTGCAAGCCTCTCAGGTGTACCCCCCTTGCAACTTCCCACCTTGCACCCAAGTTTTATCTCTAGATAACATGGATAACCAAACTGTGAGAATCTACCCACTAGTAGGTCATAAAATCAAATTGTTGGATATCTAGCTATTAGCATCTGCAGAAAAAATTAAGTAGAATAGAAAATATTACAATGCATCACATATAATAAAGGAGATCTGGTGGTGTAGTGGTTAAGACATTTGGCTGCTAACCAGAAGGTAGGTGGTTCAAACCCATCAGGTGCTCCATAGGAGAAAGATGAAGCAGTCTACTTTTTTTTTTTTTTTAATTGTGATTTGGATGAAGGTTTACAGAGCAAATTCACTTTCCATACAGCAGTTCACATATACTTTGTCTCATGTCATTGACCACAGTTTACCACAATGCAACAGCTCCTCTCC
>NW_006921755.1:250403-260766 GCF_000298275.1 Orycteropus afer afer | reverse complement strand
GAGTTTTTTATAAATTCTAGAGATAAGTCCCTTGTCAGATATGTTATTATCAAATATTTTTTCCCAATCTGTAGGTTCTCTTTTGACTCTTTTGGAGAAGACTTTGGAAGCACATAAAAACTTAATTTTTAGAAGGTCCCAATCATCTCTCTTCTGCTGTTTGTGCATTTTGAGTTGTGCTTGATAGTCTATTTATGCCATATATTAGGGCGAGGCAGTCTACTTTCATAAAGATTTATAGCCTTGGAAACCAAATGGGGACCACTATGAATTGGAATTGACTCAATGGCAGTGGATTTGGTTTTGGTTTTGGTATCACATACAATTAAGATATTATTTTGGTTATATACAAAAATACGTATAACTAGGCCATGATGTAAAATGTATTCCTTACTGTGGGTAGAGGTTAAAAAAAAAAAAAGTCTAAAGGTCAGATTCCTGCATAGACCATATTCACTGCCATTAAGTCAATTCAATGCATAGCAATTGGGTTTCTGAGGCAGTATCTCTACAGAAGTAGATTGCCCAACCTTCCTTCTGAGGAGTGGCTGATAGGTCTGAACTGCCAGCTTTCTGGTTAGCAGTCAAATGCCTAGACCGTGTTGTTGTTGTTATGTGCCGTCGCAACCCCTCCTTGGGTTTCCGAGGCAGTGTCACTATGGAAGTAGATTGCCCAACCTTCTTTCCCAGGAGTGGCTGGTGGGTGTGAACCACCAGCCTTCTGGTTAGCAGTCAAATGCCTTAGGCACTACGCTACTAGAGCTCTAGAAATTACACTGCTCCAATCTAGTATGCACTTGACAACCAGGCTTATCTTTCTAAATCTCTGTTATAGTCAGGCTAGCTTCTGTTTCAAAAAGCTTTTGTGTTTCTTCATTTTCACCATAGTCCAGACACATTAGCCTAACTCTTAAAGCCCTCCTCATCCTGGTGTTACATGGCTTTCAACCTTGATTTCCTACTCCTCTGTACCAAGACCCAACTTGCAGTCAGTCTCAGTCATCTTTGGTCCCCATGCTGTTACCCCATGTTCACACACGCTGCCTCCTCTGCCTGGCCTGCCCTCCCCACTGCCATCTACCATTGAAATCACACCCATCATTCAAATCCACTTTCAATCCTGTTTCCCTCTGGGTGTCTTCATCAGTTACTCTTCTCCCTGGAAGTGGTATCTTGCCACTGAGTTCTTCTCACACAAAAAGCATTCAATCTTCTTGTCTTATTTTGTGGATATTCTTGCATTATTTTCAAATCTGGATTGTAAATTCCATTGAGAGTTGGAATCATTATTTGTACTATTGGTGACCTTGCTCAAGTTATTTAACCTTTATGTGCCTCAGAGTCTTCATCTATAAAGTGGGAAGATCTCTATATCAGAAGGTCATTATGGAAATTAAATGGGTTAATACATAGTGTTTAGAATAGTGCCTGGCACATAGTAAGCATCCAATAAATGTTAACTCTTGTTATCATTATTTTATGTGCATTATATCTATTGAAAGATGTTTACTTATGTTTTATTGACTATGCAAAAGCATTTGATTGTGAAGATCATAACAATTATGCTAACATTGAGAAGAATGAGAATTCCAGAACACTTAATTGTACTCATGGGGAACCTGTACATAGACCAGGAGGCTGTCGTTCGAACAGAACAAGGGAACACTGCATGGTTTAAAATCAAGAAGGGAGTACATCAGAATTCTATCCTTTCACCATACTTGTTCAATCTGTATGCTGAGCAGATAATCCGAGAACCTGGACTATATGAAGAAGAACATGGCATCAGGATTGGAGGAAGAATCATTAACAACCTGCAAGTACAACCTGTTATGACAACACAACTTTGCTTGCTGAAAGTGAGAATGACTTAAGGCCCTTAATAATGAAGATTGAAGAATACAGTCTGCAGTATGGATACATCTCAATATAAAGAAAACAAAAATCCTCACAACTGGACCAATAAACAGTATCACAATAAGTGGAGAAAAGATTTAAATTGTCAGAGACTTCACATTGCTTGCCTCTACAATCAATGTCAATGGAAGCAGCAGTCAGGACATCAGACGACATATAGCACTGGGCAAATTGGCTGCAAAGGAACTTTTTCAAGTGCTGAAGAGCAAAGATGTCTCATTGAGGACTAAGGTGCACCTGACACAAGCCATGGTATTTTCAATCACCTCATATGCATGTGACAGCTGGACAATGAATAAGGAAGACCAAAGAAGAGTTGATGCTTTTGAGTTGTGGTGTTGGTAAAGATTGCTGAAAGTACCATGGGCTGCTAAAAGAAGTAACAAATCTGTCCTAGAGGAAATGCAGCCAGAATGCTTCTTGGAAGCAAGAATGGCCAGACTTCATCTCATATCCTTTGGTCATATTGTCAGAAGGGACCATTCCCTGGAGAAGGATGTCATTCTTGGTAAGGTGAAGGGTCAACAAAAGAGGGAAAGGCCCTCAACAAGATGGATTTACACAGTGGCTGTGGTGATGGGTTCAAGTCCAACAAGGATCATTGAGCTGGTGTGGACCAGGCAGTGTTTCATTTTGCTGTGCATAGGGTCACTATGAGTCGGAGACGACGCCATGGCACCTAACAACAACAGCAATGTCTATCGCGTCTGGTGTTCATAGTAGATCCATAATAGATGTTTAAGTGGATAAATTAATTACTATGATTGATTAATGTGATTCCTCTTAAAGTTTCTATTTCTGTTGTGACTATTTCCAGCTTCCTTCAATCCATCTGCTTCTGGGAACTATGTTCTTTACTTACATTTAGTGGGAAAATTCAAAATCATCATGCAATAAAAGTGTTAGAAGCAACTGTTGCAAAACCCAAGCAATGCCCAGAGCACATATCCATAGCCTGTATAGAAGAGCTGGGGGCAGAGCACAGGCCTGTGCCTTCTTCCACCAACACTGCCAAGCACCCCTCCTCACAGCTTGGTTCCTCACAACTTGGCTGACCTGCTTCCCCCAACATTGTGCTCTCAGACACTCCCCTCTCACACTGTCTTCTCCCACTTGACCTGTCTTCTCTACCCTTCAATCATTTCTTTTTATTCTTTTCTCGCTCCCAATCTAAAAATAAAGTTTAAAAAAAGAAATGAAAAATTGAAAGCAGGAACATAAACAAAAGCTTGTATATGAATGTTCACAGCAGCACTAATCATAATAGCCAAAAGGTGGAAACAACCTCAACGTCCATCAACAGATGAATGGATAAACAAACTATGGTACATATGAACAATGAAATGCAAGTCACCCATAGAGAGAAATGAAGTCCTAATACATATTATGACATGGACCAACCTCAAAAACATCATGCTGAGTGCCATTAATCAATCACAAAGGACAAATACTGTGTGATCCCACTTACATGAAATAGGCAACTGTATAAACACCAAAGTGTATTAGTAGTGGTTACCAGAGGTTGGTGGGAGGGCGGGAGAAGGAGTCATTGCATTGCTTAAGGGTCACTGAACTTCTGGTGAGGATAGTGGGATAAGTTGGAAATGTACAGCGGTGATGGTCGTGCAACATGGCGAGTATAGTCGATGCCACTGAATTATGCGTGTGAAAAAAGGTTAAATTGGCAAAAGATTTTTTTGTATATAATTTTACCACAGTAAAACAATTGAAAAAAAGAAATGAAATGAAATGAAAGATAGGGAGAAAAGGGGGAAGACTGTGACTCTTGGGGCGGGGCGGGGTGGCAATACCCAATGCGTGCTGTGTCTCCCCTGCAGGGTGGGGTGCTGGTAATGATGAAGGTGCTCAGCTCTGGAGTCCCCATCCCCAGGTGGCTTTGACAAGTCACTGAACTGCATTCATGCTCCAGCTTACTCCATGAAAGATCTTTTTCAAAGTTTTATGTAAACAAAACAAAATTCAAGCTGGCAGCTACCACAGAAATAACAGGCAACTGCAACTCCAGAACGTTTTCCAACTTTTGAAAGGAAAGAAACAGCTCATGCCAAAGTAGTGAAGGCAATCTGGAATCTGAGCATCTGATAATGTCAGCTGTCTCCCCAGAGTTCCACCAGCAGAGGAAAGTCAGCTCCCTCTCCTTTGCTTTTCACTCACCACAATTTTTCTCTTCCATTATCTACTTGTGAATGACATGTAAATTGGGGGCTTTGCCTCTGAAAGTATAGACAGGCCCCAGGCTTATGCCACCACAGCATTAGTGTTACAATTGCTATTAATAACTCTCCTGTTTTGTTGTATTATTTATACTGGCTCAACCTCCATAGGGTTCCTTGGAAATTTTTCTCCTATAGCATCAAGCCAGGAATCTCTTTTGACTACAGATGGTTCTGTTTTTATCCATGGGAGTTTTATGGTATGGCAATGCCCAGTCTGGAATTTCAGGCCCACTTATATGAGAAGTTTTGTGAGTGTATATGTGTGTGTATTTTCTCCCCTTCATCTCAAAAACTTTGAATCCAAAACTGAAGATAAAATATGCCAGGAAAATGAAAAGCTTGGATTCAAAACAATAAATATGCCAGACACAGAGCTACAAAAGCAGCATGCCACAAAACCATATTGGTAAAACTCTGATATTTTTCCCCCTTAAATTTGTTGATACTATACATACCATCATGCATATACTCTGCCAAAAACCTAAATTTTCCTATTTTTAGACCTGTCCACATTCTGTATCTTATTCTAAGCACATTTCTTCCTGGTTTTCTCTCTCAACCTCAAGACATTCCTTGACTAAGAACAAATGATTTATGGATTGGGAATAAGCGATTTGCAGGCTCAATGACCACAAAGATCTCCTTCATCATACTTGGTGATGAATCAAAGATGAGCCCAGAGAATTTTTTTTTTTTTTTCTGTTTTTTAATCTATTGCTCAATCCTGGTGACACCACTTTTTCCTTTGTTTAACTGTTTTTATTCTGTGCTTTGGGCATTTTTCCTTCAACAAGGACTATAAAGAACTCGCCTTTGAGAAACCAGACACCACTTCACCCAGAACAATGAAATCCACATCATGAATTCATTGCAAAGATAATCTTTGTTACTTGAGACACAGGGATCATGTATGTGGACCCCATCACCAAGCAGGCTGAGGCTGCAGAATCTCAAAAGAAAGCAAATGGTAAAAGATAATGTCATTGCTAAGATGATTTTCAGAGTCCTTTGACAGGTTTCCTTTCCAGTTCCTCCCATTTGCAGTTCTATTAATTGGTGATGAACAATAGACAACTGATCAAAATAAAACATGTGTCAAGAGTTACAAAGCCAGGTTTCCATTTTGATGACATCTTATAGTAGTAGAGGTTATAATCATGATGGCAAACTCAACACAGAGAATCAAAACACGACTTTGTATGAATTTTGTCTTTGTGGCACTGATGGCTTATTTTCCTCATTGTCATCACAGTTTCTTCCATGAAGGAGGAGGAGATCGGTGTCATAAATCCATTAACTGTTTGCTGTTCCTTCCAGTTCACGACAAAGTTACTACACTATGCAATATATTGAACTCTTTCTGGAGGTACGTTCTGTCACAGAGGTTATTTTTCCATTTTTCCCCCAACAAGCCATCATGGCTGGTGTTCTTCTACTACTGGCTCACAGGGAGCAGACCCAGAGACACTTGGTAAACATATAGACATCAAGTAGGAAAGTAGAATGGATTTGGAGGTAAAAGAACTACTAGTTCAGGATGCAACAGAAAAAAAAGCAAGTCCCAATTATAATTGAAATCTTTTAAATTGACACTTAACTATATAAATCAAGTAATCAAGTAAATATATTTTAAAGGAAAAGCTTTTATCTGATTCATATTCCTAATATTTTCTACTAGTTCCTGTGATCATTGTATTTGGGGATGACAGAGTGTCAGTGCTACAGCATAGATGTAATTAGTTTGAAGGGCTACATCTATAAGCTCCTCTGCTCTTAAGGATGTATCTTCAAGTCTCAATTCCTCAATTTGGTGTCTCCTTCCAATCTCCCTGTTACCTCTCCCTACACACATACACACACAAATGCATTTTGACAATACAGAGTTACCGATGATACAGAAAGACTGCCTTGATCTGGTTATAGATTTTCTTCATAAGGCTAAGATGGTGCTTCTCAAACTAATGTATGTGTGAATCACCTGGGGATCTGTTTAAAAGGTGTTCTAATTCAGTAGTTCTGGGTGAGGCCTGAGATTCTGCATTTCTAACCAGCTTCCAGGGAATATTGATATTGCTGGTCATGGACCATATCCAGGGAAGCAAAGCCATAGAGTGGGGTTAAGATTCTGTTACTCATCTTTGTTTTTCCCCACATAGAATGCTTCTTCTGCACATGACAGAAAATAAGTAAATAAATATTTGTTGAATGGAACTGATTGCATTCTTGCCCCATTGACTGCCATGTTATTCTCCTCTAGTGTATATCGAAGGGAAGGTATAGGAACTAAAGTAATGGTGGCAACCCATTTCTCCTTCATTTCCCAGTAGGAGATACTAATACCTACCATCTTACTTCATATTTTTATAAAGTTTTTAAATATCTAGTTCTCAAAGCTCCTCAGAAGGAAGGTTGGGCAATCTACTTCCATAGTGATACCACCTCGGAAACCCAAGGAGGGGTCACTGAGTCGGGGCCGACTCGACAGCACATAACCACCACCACCATCACCATTTCTCAAAGTAACAATTTGTTTCTGCTTTATTTTTAATGGGAAGCAAGTTTCACCTTTGTGATTCTCAGCATTATGGGATGCCTGCTTCATTTTGCAATGGCCTTGGAATCTGTTCTCCTTGGTCCATATTGCTTCTACTCATTTTCAGGGATTGCAGGGACCAATTATTTTGGTTATGCAGTGGCCTTTCCTTTTCCATATGGAAACTTCCCATCAATCTGTGTGGACCCAGCCCATTATGAGGAGTACCACCTGATGCTTCAACTCCTTGACCTATGCCTGAGTTTTGCCATGCTCTGGGCCTCCCTGACAGCACTTGCCAAGCTTCCTGCAAGACTTATCCAGAATAGAGACATAAATGTAAGCTTTGGAAAAAGGGAAACCAGTTCTTGTTTTGTCCTAAATGCTAAAATGGAAATTCTAGTAGATTAATACTTAAACCTTTTCTTATATTTACCACTGTATCCTATATAACCATGTTAACCAGTGCCTGGCATAAAATAGGTGCTTAATAATAGTTTCTGAATGAACAAATGTGATGTGATAACTAAAGATTTGGCTGTAGGTAGTACCACCCAATTTGTATCTCAATTCACAATTTAAAACATTACTAATAGAGATAAGTATTAAGAGTTTTTTTTGTGTGTGTGTGTGTGACAGTACCCTTAATATTTTTAATATTAGTCAAAGACAAAACCAGAAAAACCAAACCCACTGCCATCGAGTCAATTCAGACTTGTAGTGACTCCCACTGGATCTCCAACATGGTAAGTCTTCATGGAAGTAGATTACCCCATCTTCCTTCTGTGGAGCAGCTGGTGAGTTTGAACCACCAACTTTCTGGTTAGCAGTCACATGCCTCAGGTACTGTGCCACCAGAACTCCTGAATCTTAATCACAGATATCTTAATTTAGCTTATATCCCACAATTTCAGAAAAGTATACATTCGCTTTGGCTAGAAAAGATGTAGAAGAAATTCTCCCACTATGACAGCTTCTACCCCGCAGAGAGGCGATTTACCCCAAGTTCAGCTTCCTAAAGTTTCCCAAGAGGGCTGATAATAATGTTAATGATATGATAACAATAGAGATACATTTTCAGTGCTTAATTTATTCCTGTTTACTTCCCCATTTTGCAGATAGTAAATTAAGGCTAAAGAGTTTGGATAACTTGCTCAAGGTCATACAGCTAATGAGTAGTAGGGCCAAATTCTCTTAATTAGATCAATTAAGAGAAACAATTAAGAGAAATTGTTTCTCTTAATTAGGTCAAGTTCATGTTGACCCTCCTCAACACACATTTTGCAAGCTCTAGGCCTCTGCTAAACCATTAAGATGTGTGCCTCTGGCATCTGGAGGACTGAAGTGGAGTCACTGAGAGAAGAGCACAAGTGACTTTTGATTCCTGTGGCAGATTCTGGGTCACTTTTTAGGGGTTTGAACAGCCTCCTTCTGGAAAGAGGTATTTTCCACTGCTGATTCTTAGACTGGCTTTATGATTCAGGTTAGTATCATATTAAGATCTGATGGATATGGGTAGTGTTAGCCAGTTTTTTCAGTTTGATACTATGTACCCCAAACATCAAAGCTGAAGACTAGCTTTCAGCATTCTTGATGTTCTTTGTGGTTAATCTTGTCCTCTTCAGCTTCTACATAAGTCTGTGCATTCTTTGGGAGAGAGTGGATTTTACCAAGAAGACCCACCAAAAACTGAGGAGAGCAGACCAAAATTATCTCTCCCAGTGTATTTTCAAGGCATCTGGAAGTTTAGCATCTGAGATGTCTCCTTTGCAGTGAACATCTCACACGTCTTAGAGCCCTTTGTTAAAAGGAACATATGCCTAGGAGAGTCACATATTGAAGTGTTGGCTGTCACAGCACCACAGCATGATGCCACTTTAAGCATGACACCCCAGCACCCAGATTTAATGTGTGATGGAGGGCAGCGAGAAAAGAAGGAAGAAAACATATGCCAAGACAAGACTTTCTGGTCTGAGAGAGATTTGTGAAACCCTCAAGTACCCCCCACACACACCCCTGTAGATCAATTTTCAGCCAAACAATAAACAGGCTTATAAAGTGAACGATAACACCAAGGAGGAACACACTCCTCAGAACAATCAATTATATGAGACCAAAAGGGCAACATTTGCTCAAAAACAAAGTTCAGAAGGCAGGATGGGGCAGAAAAGATGATGAAGGGGAACCGTGACACAGGAGAAAGTGGGATGATTGCTGTTATACTGTAGGGTTTACAATCAATGTCACAAAACAAAATGTGTATGAATGGTTGAATGGAAAACTAATTTGCTCTGTTAACTTTCACTGAAACCACAATAAAAAGTATGTGAATATACATACATACATGTATGAAGAGCTTGGTAAGCTGACTCCATGAGGCCCCACAGTAAGGCCATGTAGAAGTTGAGTGCTTGGAGAGAGAAAAAATGAATTGAAAACAGAAATGAGAACTTTGCAATAGCAACGTGCTCCAGCTTTAGAGTTTTGCCTTTACCCACCCTGCTCAGGACACGTCTTCCTCAAACCTGAGTTCTAAGCCAGGTATAGGGCCAACATCACCATAATGCATTTCTCAAAGTGGACCAGTGCCGTCAGTCACTCAGGGGTTTGAAGCAGGGAATGCCCATTTTTAACACACTGTCCCAAGAGATTCTGATGGCCAATCAAGTTTCAGCATCATTACTTGATTCAAAGATTCTTGTAGTGTTACTTCTGGACAGCTTCATTTTTCCCATCTGCATAAAATGCAGTCCTTGTTTGGGTGAGAGGTCTAGATCAATTTAATAAGAAGCATTTCCTCAGTGAACGTTTTTGGATGACTTGACACCGCTTAATCCATAATGGCGGCACATCATGTTCCATTAGCAAGGATGAGTAGCTGACATAATGAAATATGATGTCTTGTATTAATAAATGCACCACTGCCCCAGCCCACCAGGAGAATATGCAGTCCAAGCAGACCCTATCTTAGTATAAAGGACCACATCTATATTAGGCACAATTTTCAGCAGCGAAATAAAAGTATTATAGAAATCCCAGAAAACACACAACTTTCTTTGTAGGGAATGTAGATCAATTGCTGGGATACAGAATTCTATACAGCAAATTCCATACTTTTGAATCCATAATATGTGGTTAGATTTCTCACATGCTGATAGTGTAAACCAATGTTTTAAACATTTTATTACAAACTATAATAACATTGTAAAGTATGCTGTTAATTCATACCTCTTCTTTCATATAAAAAACAAAAACCAAACCCACTGCCATCGAGTCAATTCAGACTTGTAGTGACTCCCACTGGATCTCCAACATGGTAAGTCTTCATGGAAGTAGATTACCCCATCTTCCTTCTGTGGAGCAGCTGGTGAGTTTGAACCACCAACTTTCTGGTTAGCAGTCACATGCCTCAGGTACTGTGCCACCAGAACTCCTGAATCTTAATCACAGATATCTTAATTTAGCTTATATCCCACAATTTCAGAAAAGTATACATTCGCTTTGGCTAGAAAAGATGTAGAAGAAATTCTCCCACTATGACAGCTTCTACCCCGCAGAGAGGCGATTTACCCCAAGTTCAGCTTCCTAAAGTTTCCCAAGAGGGCTGATAATAATGTTAATGATATGATAACAATAGAGATACATTTTCAGTGCTTAATTTATTCCTGTTTACTTC
>NW_006921755.1:236861-250303 GCF_000298275.1 Orycteropus afer afer | reverse complement strand
AAAAAAAAAAAAAAAACTCTGATAATGTTTTTTAAAAGCTGTTCTTTTAAGTGTCTCACTGAAAATTACCTTCTCTTATGTAAATACAGTACATTTAGAAAATTGGAAAGCCATAAAATTTGTGGGGAAAAAATGGTTTGGAAGAAGATTTGGTGAAACTGTAGTAAATGAAAAAAATGGATTATTTTTTTAAGATTCATCTATAACAGTGAATGGGAGCTTTGGTGGTGTAGTGCCTAAGGCATTTGACTGCTAACTAGAAGGCTGGTGGTTCAAACCCACTAGCCACTCCTCAGAAGGAAGCTTGGACAATCTACTTCTGTAGCAATACCTCCTCGGAAACCCAAGGAGGGGTCGTTATGAGTTGGATCCGACTCAACAGCAGTGCGTTTGATGGTTTTATAACAGTCAGTAGTATGAGGAAAAATATTCACGTCTTAGAGTTTTTTCTTGTAAGTTCAAAGAAACATGTTTTCAAATACGATCCAAGCACCCCCTTGTGAATCACCATATCCATTAATTTTTCCCCTCCCTGTGCCTTCTTGGTTTAGTAGAATTGAGGACATCTTGTTCAAGGTGATGCAGTGAAAGTGTGTGAATGGACCGTCACTAGGTACTCAACCAAACCACAGTGAGAAGTGCTTGAGGGACGTATGATGGATCTGATGACTTTGACAAACACACAAAAGGCATGGGTGAGCCCTTCCAACTCCCAGAGCCTCACAGGAAAAGATCAGGGAGAAGGCAGAGAGAGAAATAAGAGTCTTCTGCTTGTGAGGCTCATTACAATGCCCTGAAGTGACACAGACGACTTCAAGATTCAGTGCAGGGGAGAAACAAGCAAAAACACCAAATTTGAGTTGAGAAACTAAAATGCAAAACAACCATAGCTGGAATTGTCTACATTCTTGGTCCAGTAAGTAATAAAGTGATGGGAAAGGAAAGAATTGGAGCGCCAGACGCGCTGCAGCTGTCCCCTGCAGCCACCTGCCCCTCCTCCATGGAATGGAATGGCCCCATTTGTTTTCCTTTCATTATTCATTGTTTTTATTTTATTTTATTTTTTAATGAAAGGGGGAAAGAAAATATTCCCCCCCTTGTCATGTGATATAGTGGGTTTTTTTCTTCAATGAAATGAGAAATGTTCCTTGCCACCCCCCCCCCATAAAAGATGTAGGGAAAACCTTTACATACTGTTCAAAAATATATTGTTGTTGTTAGGTCTTCTAGAGTTGATTTTTTGACCCATAACGACCCAATGGGACCAATGTGATGGAGTAGAACTGTTCCACAGGATTTTCTAGGCTATAATCTTTCTGGAAGCAGATCGCCAGGAGCCACAGGTTAGATATGAACCACCAGCATTTTCTTAGCAGCTTAACTCTTGCACCACCGGGACAAAAACATTTACCATTGGAGGACAGTCTTCTCCCAAACACAAGACAAATTAGTGGCAATATATTGGCCCCAGTTCTTCAAATAGACTTATGCTCCATCACCAGCAATATTAGTGTGCTGATATTAGTAAAGCAAATTCACAGGTGACTCTTGTCCTAAGGGTCTGGGGCATCAGGTTAGATTATAGTAAGATCTTTCTGGTGCTTCTGGAAACTAAATCCCTTTGGGTAGATTCAAGAAGAACTCATGCAGGACCAAAGTACAGTAAGAATCCACTCTATTTCTTCTTCACAAATTTCATTATGTAGTTTTCTCAAACTGGTGAGTAGAAAAATCAGAATCTAGAAAAAAATTCACATGTCAGGGCATTATTACACTGCTATCACTGTATTTTCCCTGGCAAAATAGCAGCAGTGATATGCAATTGGGCAATACAAAGATAAGTGTAGGTGCTATTTATTGGGTAGTTAATGTTGGTCAAGTGCTTTTTCCCTCATTTAAGGAGCTCTGGTGGCAAAGTGGATAAGACATTCAGCCGCTAGCCAGAAAGTTAGCAGTTCAAACCCACCAGCTTCTTCATAGAAGGTCGATGAGGCAATCTGCTTCTGTAAAGATTTACAACCTTGGAAACCCAATGGGGGTCACTATGAGTTGAATCGACTGGATGGCAGTGGGTTTTGTTTTGGTTTTACCTCATTTAGGAATCACTGGGTGGCACAAACTGTTACTCACTCAGTTACTAACCAAAAAGGTTGGTGATTTGAATCCACCTCAGAAGACCAGCCAGGCAATCTACTTCCAAAAGGTCCCAGCCCTTGAATATCCTATGAAGCAGTTCTTCCCTGACACACACAGGGTCACCATGCGTTGGAATCGGCTGGATGATAAATGGTTTGTTTTTGTTGTTTACCTAATTTATTCCCTATGACACTCAGAAGCTCATTGTCTCTATCTCACAGAAAAGGACACTGAGAAAGCCATGTGGAACCAGGATTCACTCCCAGCCTTCTCCATGTTGGGCCATATCCCTTAGTTGGTGTAGCAGCAGCCATACCTACTTCCAAGTGACCTTATGTAGGCACACTTGGACAATCTTTCTTATGCTTCTCACAGACTAAATTAACTTTTACCTTTTAGAAATGGAAACTATTTTTCCAGGATATTTGGAATTCATCATCTCAGTGAGGCTGCATCAAGGGCTATAGCAACTTAATGATAGAGAAAATAAGACTGAAGTGTTTATTGTATTGTGTTTAATGTATTAAAGTAAGTTTGATATTTTGTCAAAGAGAGGAGCAGTCAGTGCACAGGGGTTAATATCCTGAAAACTTCTTTTTTGGTCAATTTTCACTTTATAAATTATCATGAGCTTCAACGCATTTTCCTCTTGACACGCAGTCAATTTAATCTTCTAATATAAAATATCTTAGTGGTTTTTTTTTTTTTCCTCTCCCTTCTCCCTGTTAATTTAAAATGCTATTATTATGAATACATTTTTGGATAAATGGTAACTACACTATATTTAAAACAAATATAAGCCTGTCGTTGAATCAATTCTTACTCATGGTGATCTTATAGGACAGAGTAGAACTGCCCATAGGGTTTCTGTGCTGAATTACTTAAAATGGCCCTTCTAACTATGATCTTTTAATACTCCCACCAAAAGATAGGGTGAGACTCCACAAATAAGGTGCTTGTGGCTCAACAAGGGGATCAGATAGCTCGCTAATGATACAATTAAAATGCATGGCATGCTTGTGTGGATGGCACCATACAAATCCGGCATATGGAAACCTAACATGGGGAAAAGTCAGTTTTGCCATCCTGTTAGGCTTAAAGGAGAGCCAATTCCAAAGCAGTGAAGGGACCTCAAGACCACCAAGAAAAGAAGAGTGCATCCTTTGAACCCAAGGTTCTTGTGCTAGGAACCTCCTCAACTGAGCAGACAGAGAGAGGGCACTGTAACACCTTGCTGAGATGATGAGAAATGGCAGCAGCAGAATCAGACCAGCAGGAAAACTACACAGTGGGCTTCTGGACCCATGGAGCAAGAAAGCTGGGCACCTTCAAGCACTTGGACCTAGGTTTGCTGACTCATGGAGCTAGAGCTGAGAGCCTTTGAGCTGATGCTTACCAGTGGAGAGGCGTCCCTCTGGGCACTTATTGGCAGGGCTCAAAGAGCTTTGTAACACTTGCCTGAGCAGGGCAGAGGCCAAGAAGCCATGGGGTCCACATGGCAAGGGCTAGAGAGAGGCATGCCTGTGCGCACTACTGAGAAGATGCTATCCTGATTAAAGAACTGTATGCTGATCATTCCTGATCCTGAACTGTAACCTCTTAGTTTCTTAACCCCATATCGTGAATATTGTCTATGTGTTCTGTGTGGCCATTACAATGAATTACTGAACCCAGCAGAGAAATAGAGTGCTATGCGAGGGGCGGTTGATGTTGTTGTTTTTATGTGCAGTCGAGTCGGACCCAACTCATAGCGACCCCTCCTTGGGTTTCCGAGGCAGTATCACTACGGAAGTAGATTGCCCCATCTTCCTTCTGAGGAGTGGCTGGTGGGTTTGAACCACCAGCCTTCTGGTTAGCAGTCCTATGCTGGTTGATGTTAGAACTGGTAAAAATGTTGGATAATCGAAGCATGTCTGACCCCTGCCTCATAGGAATCAGCTTTGGTTTGATGTTGATGTTGATCCTCCTCCCCTCTTGTGAAGTTAGAGGAGGTTAGACACCATTTCCCCACACCATTTTTACAGTTTCCAAGGCTACAAAACTTTATAGAAGCAGACTGCCACATCTGTCTTCTGCAGAGCAGCTTAGTGGTCTCAAACCACCAACCTTTCGGTTAGAAGTCAAGCTCTTTAACCACTGAACCACCAGGGCTCTGAAATGACAGAAACTTAAGTAGAGGCCAGAAATCTCCATTCTCTATAGTCATTAAAGAATGCAGAGAAAATGGAATTTGTACTGATGAATCTTTCAGAATGATTTTTATGTTGTTAATATGTAAGTACAAACCATTTAGGAATGTAACAACATTGGTTGGTTGGTTGTTTCAATTTTATTAATTAAAGAGAATATTTGATGATTGTCATTGGATGCCTGTGTTCACTTCCCATAGGAAAGAAGGAAGAGAAACACATGAAGTAATTAGGGTGAAACACAATGGGAGGTGTGGGGATGAAGAATGACTCAATGCCACTTCCCCTCCCCGACTGGCTGTAGGACCCAACTAGGTCTATGAGGAGGAGGCAGCCATTCACCACTTCACACATCAGCTGACATGGATTTGCGCTTTCTTGTCTCTAAGTCCCCAGCCAGCCTTCAAGGGCCTTTTCAGATCTGTCAGTCTGTGATTTTGAAATAAAACTCCATTTCATTTGAGATTACCATTCAGAGGGGAGAACTGTAGCAGCAAATGAAAAAGGAGATTTGTACAAAATGGAATGGCTGGCTCTTTATATGTGTGAAGCCACACTAACGTGATTCTGAGGTTCACCACATCATTGTCTTATATGCTAGCTCAATAAGTAATAAAAGTCGGCAATCACTCATGCAACACATTATGCCACTTAGTCACAGATTCCCAGATTACTTTGAACCACTTTAAAGAAATACCTTTCTTTGCTCAATATTTAATTTGCCATATCAAATCAACCAGAATTATCTTTTCAGCTGTCTATTTTTCTAAAGAAACTTAAACTAAAAAAAAGTTGTCATCAAGTTGCTTCTGACTCATGTTACCCTAGACATGTCTGAGTAGAATTGTGCTCCATAGGGTTTTTCAATGGCTGATTTTTAGCGTAGTGCCTAAGGCATTTGACTGCTAACCAGAAGGCTGGTGGCTCAAACCCACTAGCCACTCCTTGGAAGAAAGGTTAAGCAATCTACTTCCATAGTGATACTGCCTCAGAAACCCAAGAAGGGGTCGCTATGAGTTGGGACCGACTAGACAGCAAATAACAACAAGAGTGCCACTCTAACAGAAAATACCACAAATGGGATGGCTTGAACAAACAGCAGTTTATTCTTCCAGTTTTTGGGAAGCTAGAAGTCTGAGTTCAAAGCACCAGGCACTAGGGGCTGGGTGAAAGCACCTCAAACTTGGGCTTCAGCTCTGCGTCCTGCTCCTGGCCCAATGAAGCTGGAGACTTTTCTTCACTCAGACAGCTGCTGGCTGCTGAGGCTGACAAACCCAAGGTCAACAAGTAAAATGGCACAGTCCCAATATTACCAAACAGCCTGCCAGGCTACTAATTCAAGTCCAGAAAAAGTTCCAAGATTGGCAGGGCTTGGAGGCTACTGAACAATGACTTGGCTAAGTGCAGGGTTCAAGTGTGCCAAAAAGCTGGAGACCTTCCTCAAAGCTGCTTCTTTTATACTAGAAGACCACATCCCTACAGAAGCTACTCAGCTGCTCCAGTAGATTCCACCATGGAACTGATTACCAATCTCACCATGGGGAATAACTACACCCAGCTGCCCAGCCACTCAACAAGGGGCCCAGCCAAGTTGACATTAACCTTAACTACCACATAGCTGATCCTCAAGGTTATGTGCCCAACATCATGCTAAGGGCTAAGAGAGAGAAAGATAAGCAAGACACAGCCCTGCCTTCTATTAATTTACAGAGATTAAAGGGAAATTAAACTTGGACCAGGGGGACTAATAGCCCAGAGAGGAATAACAAGATCTGAATTAGGTAGCAATAGTAGACATGAGGAGGAGGTGATATTTTGAAAGATATTTAGGAGGTAGAATCAGCAGGACTAAGCAACATTTAGCATGTGGGACAAGAGAGAAGCCCAGGAAGATGCTTAAGCATTTCTGGCCCATGAGTTGTTCCTTTCTTGATAGACAAGGTTAAGTGATAGAATTTAATGCACTAATCCCACTCTTGTCACTTATGGTAAATTTTCAGTTATGTCTTATCATTAATAAAAAGTCGTTATAAGAACTTAGAGGAGGAAATTAGAGACATCCTGCCTAGGATTCTAGTGAAAGGGATACTAAAGATTGTCACTGGGTATTTCATAGTGAAAGTTAGCTACATATCAGATATAAATGATACCTTATTTTGAGTTCATAATAAATCTAATGCTGAAGGGCTTAGGCCATTTTTATTTAATCTAGACCAATTTTATTTAATAATTGTTGTTGCTTTTTTTCTACTAAAATTGCCATGGCAAAAATCACCCGAGAATGACCTATAGATGACCAAACCCTATAGACTCTTTTCAGTTGACATCTTCTTTCACCTTGTCACAGCCTTAAAAACTGTTGACCACTTTTTCTATAAAATTCTTTCCCTCTTTGACTTCCATGCACCATTCTTTTTGGTTCTCTTCCTTCTCTGTAACATCTCCTTGTCAGTCTCCCCTGAGGTTTCCTTTTGCTGTACTAGCTTCTGAAAGTCTGGTGACTTTAGTTACTGCCTTTGGGCTGATGCTTCACACATCCGTGTTTGTGGCCACATCCCCTTTCTGGCACTAATGAGCTCTATATGCAGCTATTTTCAAGAAACTTCTCCTAAGTATCTCACAGACATGAAGCTCAACATGTTCACAATGGATTTGATCATCTCTCTTTCCATAATGTCTCTTTCTGTATCTCCAGTTCTGTTGCCAGTATTCATGACAATAAGGACAAGCCAAAGACCTGGAGTCTCCTTGACTCCTCACACCTGAGTCAGTCACCAAATCCTGATGACTATGTACCTCTTAAATATTTCTCCAATGTGTCCTACATTTCTATACCGACTAGGATGATTCTGGTTCTATTCTCCTTCTTCTCACTCAGGCTTCTTTGCCTCCTGTCTTATCAATCTTAGATGTGACCTTCACACAGGCTCTACATTGAGCTTTCTAGAGTTCAAATGTAGTCTTATTTTCCCCCTATTTTAAATATTTCTGTAGCTCTCCTATACCTGCAAAAGATAGTCCAAGCTCCTACACATGGCCTCCACACGTTTGTAGCTCCTCTCCAAGTACATGAATTCCAAGAAGGCAGGGGCTATCTTCATTCAGTCAGCAGATTCCTTTTGAGCACCTATATGTGGCAGGCATTGTCTTCTTTTATGTAGCACCTGGCCCTCAGTAGGCATGCAGTAAAAGTGAAGTGAAAGAATGTAGGAAGGAAAGAAGTGAGGGAGGAAAGAGAAAGGAAGGAAGGAAAGGAGGGAAAAAGAAGGGAAGGGAGGGAGGAAGAAAGAAAGGAAGGAAGGGAAAATAATTAATTAAGATCAAGAAAGCTCTGGTAGCATAGTGCCTAAGGCATTTGACTACTAACCAAAAGATTGGTGGTTCAAACCCACCAGCTCCTCCTTGGAAGGAAGGTTGGAAAATCTACTTCCATAGTGATACTGTCTTGGAAACCCAAGGAAGGGTCGCTATAAGTTGGATCCGACCCAACAGCAGTGAGGTTTCTTTTCTTTTTATTACCTCCCCTATATTATTTTTCCTTTCAATCAGCCCTGAATAGAACTGACCACTTCTCTCTCAGGCCACCATTACATTCTGTGCAACACCCTAATATCACACCCTTAACATTTTCTTGATATATGTCTTCCTAGTAGATTCCAAGCTTTTTGAGAGCAGAAACCACAGGCCTGATTTTAAAAACTGGTTCTCAGTAACTACAAGTGAAATGTTTCTTTGTATGTTATTCTCATCTGGACTTTAATTTAAAAGAATAATAAATTGAGACCTCAGAGTTCTTGGTAATAATATATAAGCAGTCCTTGGGGTATGAACAAGATCCATTCCTAACTATGTCTTTAAGAATTTGTAGATAAGTCAGTTCTTATTTAGCCACACATTAGTGCAAGAAAAGGCTCAAAGCCTTTTCAATGATTTAAAACTGCACAGGTAACAAGTGAAGGTGACTGTGATGAAGAATTTGTTGCAAATGGCTGGCTCAATCATTTCAAAGTGAGGCCAAATTTACAAAACATTAAAGGGCAGGTAGGAGTTATCTGTAAGTCAGACATTAGTTCATAACCTGATTTTCACCTTTTCAGTATTGCGTAACTGAAAGTTAACACTTTGCATTGCACATCTCTAGAGGCACCATTCACATTAAAATCTATGTAAATGTCACCCAACAATATGAATGGTGCCTCTAGAATTGTGCAATATAGAAGCCTTGCTGATTGGTCAAAGGAGCTCTGGTGGCATAGGGGGTAAGGCATTCAGCTGCTAACCAGAAGATCAACAGTTCAAATCCACAAGCTGCTCTGTGGGAGGAAGATGGGGCAATCTATTTGGGGCAATGTAGCACCTGACATCCTGTAACTTCAGGAGGAGAGAGAATTAATATCAGCCCAAGGCTGATTCCTGTGAGGTGGAAGTGTGATATACCTCCACTCTCCAAGCTTTGTACCAATTCTCACACAGCCATCCCTCTCACAGTACTCTCTACTTCTCTTCTGGGTTCAAAAAGCCATTGCAATGGCCACACAGAACTCACAGACCACACTTACAGTTAAGTGATTTATTAGGACAGTGAAAAGTACACTTCAGGATCAAGATCAGGAAGCATGTAGGCAAAATCTGGAAGGCCCCCCAAAATAGAGAGCATATTCCTCCCTCCTTCAGTTTGGAACAGCTCTCTCAGTTCCTCTAAGCCTTATAACCAAGCTGGCCCTTCTTTCTGCCATGCACACAGTGACATCACTAAGGTTGGTGTCACCCAGTATGGTAACACATGGTGTCATAACATCCCCCATGGACCTCCTCTTGCATGCCACCAGAGCTCCTACAGAACCATTAGTGATATTTATTATCAATTTAAATCAAAGAATAATATGTGATATATATGCTTCTACATTGCTTACATTCTTAGATTATATGAATACAACAGAACTGTTTTGTAAAATCTTTCTACATTGAATTATATTATTTGTTACATTATTGATAACTGAGCAGAAGCCTTTCTCAATTTTTCTCCTTCTTTTCCTTTCATTAATTCTTCATTATCAAAAAAGTTATTGGTAAATATGAAAAGTTACTCACAAGTACTAGCTACCATAATATTGCATCTAAAACACCAAAATATTTTACAAAATCAGCAGCTGTAAAAACATTGGCAACAACAAAGACAACAGTGTGCACTTGTAGTACACACAGATGAAGAAGCTACGTGACCTGAAGCATCATTGTGATTGGGTAATAATGATAACTCTGACGAGCACATCAGAAAGCTCAAAAAGTAAATTAGTATAAAGTTTTAGCTTTGTAGGTATATTGCTGTAAGCTGGGCTCATGAAAAAAAAAAAAAGTATTTGTTATTATAATTAATTACAGGGAGATTTTTATGAAAAATCATAAATTTCTGCTGAAATACTGCACAGAAATTTTCTAGACAGTCATCTTAATGTCACCTCCTCTGACAGCGTTACCCAAGGTAGGCCATATCTCCCATACCCCCCTAGTGACACCACTGCATGTATGCCTTCTCTCATCCCCCTCATGGCAGGCCTCCTTTTGGTCCCCTTAGGATAGGCCTCTTCTCGGCCCCCTCAGGACAAGCTCCTCTCAGCCCCTCAGGAAAAGCGTCTTTTTGGTCATGCACACTTCCTCTCAGCTGTGCAGACCTCTCTGCCTTCAGCCTCCCTGTCATCGACCTTTCCATTGCTAAGTGACCCAGCTCATAACCAGTGTAGCAGTTTTGTTCAACTGTCTTAGCTGCATTCCTAGCAGCAGGTTTTTGCTGTCACCACCAACTCTGCCACGGGGCCCCTTCTGGGCTTGCTGTCACTGGCTCTGTTGCAAGGTCCCCTCTTTTTGTCTTCAGTGTTAGAAACCTTGACATGTGTTTTAAATCTTTTATAAGGGTTTTTTTGTTTTTTATTTTTTTGCCTCCTTTCTCTCCACCTTCTCCATTCTTGCTTCTTTTGCCTTTTCTCCTTTGCTACTTCTTTGTTCTGAAACCTCTCTGGGGTTGATTGCATATGTAAGCAAACACCTTGTCAATTTCAAGGTATGGCTCTCCCTCCCAGTTGGCCATAGTCACTTCATTTACATAGTTTGCTATACTCACTTTATTTGCATAAGCATATTGACCAATCACAGCAAGGTGTGTAAAATAGACAAATTACAGGGCAGACTGCAGCCCAGGGCTAGACAAAAAATATCAAACCATTAAGTCATTTACAGCTTACCCAGGAAATGTCAATCAATCTGGACAAAAGTAAAAAATTCTCTACAGCAGAAAATTAAGACAAAGATAACTCTTTAAGACATGGGGGAAAAATCTCTCAGGTTGTTTTTCCAACAAACCAAGGCAAAAGGGCACATAAAGAAACTCATTTCATTTCATCATAGAAGTAAATAATCTCAGAAAATTCCCTTAGGAATTAAAAAAAAATTATGTAATCATTATAGTACAAGGATGTTTTTAAAGATTACCTTACAAAATTCTGTTTAATGTAATCTTTGACATATTTATAATATAATTATGCAAGTTTCTACTTTTCCCATGTAACAAATGACATTTTACTTAATTAACATTAAATTAAATGTATATTAAAAATATACTTTTTAAAAAAAAAATTTATTGTGATTTAGGTGCAAGTTTACAGAGCAAATTCACGTTCCATACAGCAGCTCATATACACTTTATCTTATGACATTGACTACAATTTCCCACAATGCAACAGCTCCCTCTCACTTCCTCCCCATAGTTACCTCTTTCCTTCCCTCCCCTGCACTCCTGTCCCCCCCAGCTGTCTCCCTGTGCATACACAGCCCTTCTCTTCTCTCATGATTGACTCTCCAAAGAGTGTATCTACCTACTGTAAATGTTCAGCTCATATGCCTGTCTTTTGTTTGGCTGGAAGCCACAGGAGTGGGTTCAATTCCAGACCTGAAGGACAGCTAGGGGTCATAGTCTCAGGGGTTCCATTAGGCTCTATCAGACCAGCAAACCTTATCCTTTTTTTTTTTTTTTTTTAATGATTTTGACTTTTGTTCCACATTGTTCTCCCACTCAAAGCATTGCATGGCTATGCTCCAATAGCCTGAGGGTCAAAGCCTGTCACTGCCAGTTTTGTATGGCTTGTGAGTCAAGGAACTCTGGTAGCGTAGTGTCTAAGGCACTTGACTGCTAACCAGAAGGCTAGCTGTTCAAACCCATCAGCCACTCCTTGGAAGAAAGATGGAGCAGTCTACTTCCATAGTGATACTGCCTCGGAAACCCAAGGAGGGGTCGCTATGAGTTGGGTCTGACTCAAAAGCAGTGAGTTTGGTTTTGGTTTTTAAGGCATTTGACTGCTAACCAGAAGGCTGGTGGTTCAAACTCACCAGCCACTCCTCGGAAAGAAGGTTGGGCAATCTACTTCCATAGAGATGTTGTTGTTGTTGTTATGTGCCGTCGAGTCGGCCCTGACTCATAGCGACCCTTCCTTGGGTTTCCGAGGCAGTATCTCTATGGAAGTAGATTGCCCCATCTTCCTTCCGAGGAGTGGCTGGTGGGTTTGAACCACCAGCCTTCTGGTTAGCAGTCAAGTGCTTTAGCCACTATGCTACCAGAGCTCCATCCATAGAGATGTTGTTGTTGTTGTTATGTGCCGTCGAGTCGGCCCTGACTCATAGCGACCCCTCCTTGGGTTTCCGAGGCAGTATCACTACGGAAGTAGGATTGCCCAACCTTCCTTCCGAGGAGTGGCTGGTGGGTTTGAACCACCAGCCTTCTGGTTAGCAGTCAAGTGCTTTAGCCACTATGCTACCAGAGCTCCATAGAGATAGTACCTCAGAAACCCAAGGAGAGGTTGCTATGAGTCAGATCCCACTCAACAGCAGTGAGTTTGGTTTGTGTGTGGGTTAAAAATACTTTTTATATTTTTAAATGGTTAAAAAAATCAAAAGGAAAATATTTCATGACATGTGAAAACCATGTGAAATGCAAATTTCAGTGTCCTTACATAAAATTTTATTGGGACATAGCCATGCAAATTGCTTGTAGATTGTCTATGATGACTTCCATGTTAAAACAGCAAAGGTTGAGTAGTTCAACAGAAGATAGTAGAGACCATAAAGTCTTAAATATTATTATCTGACCCTTTACGTAAAAAGTTTTCTGCCATCTGTTCTAGGCACTTGATATACATTGGTGGGGGAAAAAAAAAAAAGAAAATGGCAAAACCAATATGGCATCTATATTCAAGCAGAGAATAGAAAATAAATGTAATTAAAAAATGAAATCATATGCTATAAGGTGGAAACGGAGAACAGAGAAAGTGTGACTGGGAGCCCAGGGTTCAAAAGAGCAGCAGGTTGCAATATCAAATTTCATTTTTATGTCTTTGCCATAGCTAATGTTTTACCTTGACTTACACTCCTTACCTAAACCCCTGCTGTATCAGGAGTATTTCAAATTTAAAAACAATTCACATGTCATGAGGAATTTACTATGGCCATGGAATCTGAGAAGAATCTCCAGGAAGGAAAACAGAGGAAAAAGGAGACTTGTATTTCCATATCAAAGAACAGAGGCTTATTGAAGAATTGCTTTCACATTATTTATGATACACGGAGAACCTAGTGCCGTGGGACTTTTGAAGTCAGACAGTCTGAAGTTTAATTGTCTGCTCTATCATTTGCCATCTGAGTACCCTTGAGCAAATCAATATTAATTCTCTCTGAGCCAAAGGTTCTTTATTTGTAAAATGGAGATTACACTTACTTCTTTTGCTGTTGCAAAAGAGATAATTATTATGGAGAGAGTTGCACAGGACATGGCACTTGGTAGATGCTCAAGAAATATCTCTATCCTTCCCTTGCTTCTAATTAAATTTAATTCTTGGTTCCTAATCAAAGATTTTAGAAATTGCCCTTTAACCTTCTGTTAATTATCAAAAAGCCCCAAACCAATCCAAACCAGACATAATAGCAAGTGTCCAAAAAAGATATTCCCAAAAAAAGACACTCAACAGAGATCCCCACTTCCTTAGACAGCCTCTCCCCACAAAAGTGATGTCTCCTTCTAACTGTTTTATGCTTATGCCAGATATTTTATTACTCATATATTTCTTTTCTAGA
>NW_006921755.1:222376-235686 GCF_000298275.1 Orycteropus afer afer | reverse complement strand
CTACATGTACAATTCAACAACATGGGTTACATTCTTCACGTCGTATCACCATTCTTATTATCTCTGGACGTATTTTTTCACTACATTTGACTTAGACTCACTACACCCTAAACTTCTCATCTATACTTTAGAGTTACTGTTGACAATTGATCTCCTATAGATAATTCTTTAAAAGAGCATGATTTTCACGTGGAACATTTTCCACTAATTTAGCTAAATAGTTGTTCAGTTTAAAGATGACTTAAAGGAATAATTTTGGTTCATGATTTGAAGATTTTCTCTGAGCAGCAGTTTTGGGGTTTCCTCCAGTCTCAATTGGTCTAGTAAGTCTGTATGCTGTAAGAATTTTAAATTCTGTTCCACATTTTACCTCCTTTTCATCACAATTCATCAAAATATTCAGTAATGGTAGCTAGGCACCATCCAGTTCTTCTGGCCTCATGGCTGAGAAGGCAGGCAGTAGTTCATGGAGGCAATTAGACCTGTAGTCCATTTCCTTCTCCAATTCTTGGGTCTCCTTCTTCCTCTGCCTCTCCAGTTAGATAGAGCTTTGGTCAATTTCTCATCAAATGTCACAAAATCTATGCCTTTGACAGCTCAATCATCCTATGAAGCAACTTCATTCAGTTATTAAGTGGCTCCAAATTTAGAAGGTCAGAGATAAGCTTCTTTCATCCTCTATGTCTTGGTCCAGCATCTGCAGCTCCTAATAGCATAGTCTAGTCATTCTCAAAATGTGGTTCCCAGACCAGCAGTCCAGCATTACCTGGGAAGTTATAAAAATGGGACACTCTGTGGTTTGGTCCTAGCAATCTGTATAGGAATCCTCCTCCACATGATTCTGATGCATACTAGTGCAGAAAGAGGTAGGGTTTGGGGATGAGAAACACTTGGTTTTGATTTTGATCCAGTCACTTATTGGTAAGGAATCTTCTCTTGGCCTCAGTTTATTCCCTGATCAAATGTAGCTGATGGGGGTAGCTAATTCACAGACCTGCTCTAAGAACACAATGGTATCACACAGGTAAGGCAAGTAGCACAAATGTCTAATATACCTTCCTGGAAAAAAAAACAAACAAAACCCCCATTGACATCGAGTCAATTCTGACTCATAGTGACCCTGTTGGGCAAAACAGAACTGCCCCATAGGATTTCCCATGGTATAATATTTACAGAAGCAGATTGTCACATCTTTCTTTTATGGAGTGGCTGGTGGATTTGAACCACCAATCCGCCAGTTAGCAGCCAAGTGCTTAACTACTGAGCCACCAGGGTGCCTTTAATGACTCACAAATGGTCTTGGGGTTAAGGATTCCTTCAATGCCTATTTATTGGATGTCTTTAAATATTGGTCTACAGAGAGCTTCATTTGAAAATGTCCAAGTATTGAATAAAAATTTTAGACAACACTTTAGACATAACAGTATTAAATTTCTTCATTTAGAGATGAAAATCTGATATTCAGAGAGGCTAAGTGACTGGTTTAAGCACACACAGCTCAATTGTTGGTGTCAGGCAGTCCTGTAGGTGCCTCCCAGACCCAGATTCTTCAATCAACACAATGTCTGTAACTTAACAGAGTAATAAGATATCTAGTGACTAAACAAATAGAGACTTCAAATATATCTGTATAATGTTTTAAAAATTTTAATATTATTTGAGCATTTTTACCCAGTATTGGGCACCCTATTCATTCATTTCTCTACTGACATTTTGCTTTTTTATTTATGTGCATATACATGTACATATATACACATGGAGAGAAAGAGAGCATGTGTGTGTCTGTGGGTGGTTTAAGGAGTCCCTGCTGGTGCAAATGGTTAAACAGTTGCTGCTAACCCAAAGGCTGGAGCTTTTAATCCACCCAGATGTACCTTGAAAGAAAGGCCTGGCTATCTGCTTCTGAAAAGTCACAACCTTGAAAGCCCTATGGAGTACAATTCTACTCTGCAACACATGAGGTTGTTGTACATCAGAAACAACTCAATAGCAACTGGTTTATTTATTCAGTTTTTTGTTTGTTTGTTGTTTGGCTTTGGATGGTACAATGTTTAATTTGCTCAGGTGTTTTCTTAGTTCTCTCGTATTGCAATAACAGAAATATCACAAGTGGATGGCTTCACCAAACAGAAATTTATTGTTTTATAGTTCAGGAGGCCAGAAGTCCAAATTCAGAGTGTTGAGTCTAGGCAAAGACTAGGCTAGAAGTCCAAGTTCAAAGGGCTGGCTCTAGGGGTTGGGTGGAGGATCCTCAACCTTACCTCTGCATTCCAGGCCTACTAGAGCAAACTAGAGGCTTCTCCTGACTCACACAGCTGCTGACGGCCAAGGTTGATCAATTCAAGATCAGCAGGTGAAATAGCAGACTGTTGGCTCACAGGCTGTGAAGGCAATGATCCTAAGCAGACAACACAGCAAGCCACTGGTTCAAGTCCAAGAACTGAAGACAATGAATTGTGAACCAAATACAGGATTTTTTTCCATATATATACTGGAAGCAGGCCACACCCCTTCAACTGATTAACTGCTCACAGCAGATTCTGCCATGCAGATGATTATACCACATCCAATCTCATTATGGAGAATAATTACATCAAGCTGTGAAGCCACTCAAAATTCAAACAGCCTGCCAAGTTGACAAATGTTCTGGTTACCTGGTGCCACTCTGACAGGAATATACCACAAATGAAATGGCTTGACACACAAGAGTTTATTCTCTTACAATTTTGGAGGCTTTAAGTCCAAGTTCAAAGTACCAGGCTCTAGGGGCTAGGTAAAAGCCCCTCAACCTTGGGCTTCAGCTCTGCCTCCTGTTCCCAGCCCACTGGAGCTGGAGGCTTTTCTAAACTCAGACAGCTGCTGGCTGCTGAGGGTGACAAGCCCAAGGTTGACAAGTAAAAAGGCACAGTCCTAAGGCATCTGACTGCTAACTGAAGGCTGGTGGTTCAAACCCACCAGCCACTCCCCAGAAAGAAGGTTGGGCAATCTACTTCTGAAGTGATATTGTCTAGGAAATCCAAGGAGGGGTTACTATGAGTCAGACCTGATTCGACAGCAGAGTGTTTGGTTTGTTTTTTAATGTTACCAATCATGGCAGGCCACTAACGCAAGTCCAGAAGAAGTCCCAAGATCAGCAGGGTATGGCAGGCCATTGAACAACAACTAGGCTACATGCAGGGTTCAAGCATCCAAATGTCTGAAGACCAGTCCCAAAGCTGCTCCCTATATATAGACCACGTCCCTAAAGCAGCTACTCAGCTGCTCACAGTAGATTCCACCAAGGAGTTGATTGCCAGTCTCATTACAGGGAATAACTACCTCCAGCTGCCCAGCCACTCAACCAGGCCCAGCCAGGTTGACAACAGCTTTAACTACCACAACAAATAATCTTACCTACAACAGCTGTTAACTGAAAGATGCTGTTTGACTCCACTCATATGTCCCTTGAAAGAAAGGCCTGGTGAAACATCTAAAAAGTCAGCTACTGAAAACCGTGTAGTCACCATGAGCTGGAATCTACGTTGGGAATTTTAACAAGAGCCAGAGCTCCAGGAGGCTATGGACCAACTGTAGAACTGGTGAAGTTCAAGAGTTAGTTCCTGGAACTTTAACAACAGGCTATCAGCAAAAAGGTGCACAATTCTGAGGCTCTCAAACTGTTACATAATTAAACAAACAAAAAAAAGTCTCTCATGGAGCCAAATAATGTAGTCCAACACCAAATGGTTTAGGTTAAATGGAACCCCATGTGTAACCTGCTAAAAATTATACGTAGATATCAATCTTCCTTCTGAGGAGTGCCCGGTGAGTTTGAACTGCCAGTCTTCTGGTTAGCAGTCAAGTGCCTTAGGCACTACACCACCAGAGCACCTAAGAAATGTCTAGGATTAAATTTATTGTCCTTAACATCACAAAGAAATGAGCAACATTTTGCTAATGCCTTTCCCTGGGAGAACTACTTGGTTAACACTCACCATCACACGCCAAGAAAAGTCTGCATTACAGACAGGAAGGAATAAGGCACCTTTACTTTAAACAGCCTGTTTCCAGTTTTGTGTGGCTGTTGATACTACTGGACTAGTGACAGAGGCCAAGGCAGGAAAATGGGCTGGGTTACTTATAATGATTTGAATGTGGACACATCAGTTTGTGGCAAGGAAACTATTCAAAATGGGGCTTAGGGAGAAGGGGGAAAAATCCTCTTTCCCCATATGAGATTCTTCCACAGTGTTGTCATACAATCTTGAAAACCTCCATAGAACAGTAGATCACACTCATTGGATATATGCAAATTATCTGAGACCCGGCGGTTTCCTGCCAGGGAAAAACTTATAATAACAGAGCAAGAATGCAACCCGAGCCCTTGCTCTCTGAAACCCTTGAAAGAACAGAGTTGCTCTTGACAGGGCAATTTCAGCCCCCAACATTCCAGGAAATAGTTTAATAATGTCATTTGGGCTGGAGTTGTAACCAATCCTAAGATACAGCAACACAAATACAGTATGTAAGAATTTAAGATATCAATTCAGGGGCCATTATTCAATTTTACACAGTTTAGCAACAACCACCACAACAAAAACCAAGCAAGTCATCCTAATTAAATGTTACATTATCACTACTGATTAAACCCAATATGGGAAAAGGAAGGGATCCTGCCAAAAAACTACAGACATGTCCAGAAGACTGTTTCTTTTTTCCATTTACTGTTGTAGGTGCTAGGTCCACACCATATCCAGGATGTGACACCCAAACATGACCCTATTTTGATCACTAATATATATGCAGAAGTTAATCCCACTCTGAGGCCTCAAAGGCTTTTATGAAACATGCTGGCCTTTACATTTCAATGTGTTTCATTTTCTCTGGGTGTCATACAGCTGAAAAAGGTTGTAAGACTCAGGTTAAAAGTCAGGAAATGGAGTCAGGGCCCCGCACTATGACATCATTTTCTTGCAATGCAACGAAGCAATGAAAGTTTCTAGTAGGAAAAATATTGGAGATGACAGGCAGCCTCAGTCAGCCCCAGTGATTGCAGTGGAAGGAGTCAGGCTGCCTAGCTTCAGTTCCTGTCTCCCTCCCTCTTATTCCTTCCTTGGCTGGATCATCTCAGAGGTCAAGAATGAGAAACCCAGGCCATTTTCATATTTTAACATTCCTGATATATTTTAAATGAAGTTATGCTAGAATTTAGTTATAAAAATTATGGGATATTTCAATTGCTAAAGCAATTAATATTTTAAAACAAAAAACATGTAATGTAATAAAATTTTGCCATTTACAAAATACCTCTGCCAGTTGCCATCAAGTCACCTCCGACTGATGGCAACCCCATGTATGTCAGAGTAGAACTGAGTTCCATAGGGTTTTCAGTGGCTGATATTTTGGAAGTAGATCACCAGGATTTTCTGCAGATGCACCTCTGGGTCAGCTTGAACGTTAGCAGCCATACATGTTAACCATTCGTACTGCACAAGACCAAACCAAACTCATTGCTGTCAAGCCAATTCCAACTTATAGCAACCCCTCCTTGGGTTTCTGAGGCAGTATCTCTACAAAGTAGATTACCCAGTCTTCACACTGCACAGACTCCATTCACATAATAGTTTACTGGCCAAGGGGAAACTAGGGGTTAAAATTCAATTTGCTCTCCGATTTATAAACCATACTCCCTGGTGAAGGACTGTATCTGACTCTTACTGACTCACACAAATGTCACAGGAACCAGCGATAGGCCGTCTTATGATGGGACACATATTTCAGATGAATGATGAAGCAATCTTTTGATTCCAATATTGGGTGTTTCCACAGCTGTAGGTGTAACATCTTTGGGGAAAACTCCAAAAGTGGACATTTGAGAACTTACCTGAATGTGAGTCCTGGGCCAAATGAGCCTCTTGACAGGGTCGTCCTCAGCATATAGGGAGCCTTTGGGATTTCCAAAAAGGTGTGACCAATGAGGTCACAGAGGCCTTGCTGGGGCACATAGCCTTAAGTAGGAGCCATAGGCTAGGTTTCAGCCCAGCCAGTAGCTTCTGTGTACAAACTATACTGTGGTAGTGGCCTACTGCCCCCCCCCCCCATGATTCAGGCCTTAAGACAGATTTACAGACTTGAATCAGAACAAGAGAAATTTACTGGCTTCCCCCCCTCCCCTCAATTTCTGACCTTGTCACTCAGTTCAGATAACTGGGTTTCTGCCTTGTACCTGTGTTCCAGTGGCAGGTGCCTGGCAAATACTGCCTGTGACTAGGTCTCTATTCTCTTTTATCACTTCTCTTCTAGAATCTACAGGTCTGTCACATAAGCACCATGGACTGAGGCATCTGCCTTAGAATCTTCTGTCATTTTTTTTCTACTTTTCTCTCTGCTTAGATCCTCCTAGGAGTTAGTGACTACAGATTTGATAGATGAGAATAGCTTCTTAATGTTTATCTTTTCTTTTCTTTTTTGTCCATTTCAAAACAGAATTATTAATAAGTCACTTTTACTTAAGTGGAGGAGAGGGACCATGGGTGAGAAGTGTCTATTAAAAAATAAGCAGTTATGACTTCAAATATGTAAAGTCATTGTATCTATGATGGATTTACACATTAGAAGTAGGCTAGGTTTGCCAAGGGTACAAATGGTTAACTTACTCTGCTGCTAACTGAAAGGTTGGAGGTTCAAGTCCACTCATAGTCATCTCAGAAGAAAGGCCTGATGATCTACTTCTAAAACAGCCACTGAAAACCCTTTGGAGCACAGTTCTTCTCTGAAATACGTGGCATCTCCATGAGCCAGAGTCAACTCAATGGCAACTGTATTTTTTGTTGTTTTAACTTTTTGTTATGTTTTGGATGAAAGTCTATAGAGCACATTGGTTTTCCATTCAACAATTCATACACATTTTGATTCATGATACTGATTGCACCGTAACAGCACTCTTTTCACCACTTCCTGTGTTTACCGTCTCCATTTATCCATCTTTCCTATCCCTTCCTGTCTTCTGAGCTTTATCCCTTGGAAATGCTGCCCTTTTAATTTCCTATGATTGGTTGTTTAAGACATGGGTATCTCCCGGTTGTTATTGTTCTTGTTATTGTTATAGGCCTATCTATTATTTGGCTGAAAGTTGAGCCATTAGGGGTAAGTTTGGTTCCAGGCCTGAAGGTGTCTAAAGACCATAGTCTCAGGGATTCTACCAGTCTCTATCAGATCAGTAACCCTAGTCTTATAATTTTGAGTTTTGTTCCTCCTTTTTCTCTCACTCTCTCCAGGACCTCCTAGGAGCTCTGATGGCATAGCGCCTAAGGCATTTGACTGCTAACCAGAAGGCTGGTGGTTCAAACCCGCCACCCACTCCTTGGAAGGAAGATCACTACTTCTGTAATGATACCACCTCAGAAACCCAAGGCGGGTCGCTAGGAGTCGGATCCAATTTGACAGCAGTGAGTTTGTTTGTTTGTTTTTATCCAGGACCTCCTACTGTGGTTCCTTTCAGAACAGTCTGCAGTGGTAGCCAGGGATCACTGAGTTCTTCTGATCTCAGGGGGGTGGAGGCTGGGGCTTGTGTGGTCCAATGGTCCTTTGGACTAATTGTTTCCAGACGTCTTTCATATTCTTCGCTCTTCTTTGCTCTGGATGGGGAGAGACCAATAATTGTGCTTATCGATGGCAACTGGTTTTATGACAGTTGAGTAGATAGGTGTCAAGGATGCTTCGTGACACTGTTTACACAGAACTCACAATCAGGAGTGTTTCTATGAATCATATACACTAATTGGATGGACCTTGAGATGGCTAATACTCTATCTCTGAAGAAATTAGCACATTTCTAAAGAGCTTCCACGTTTCCCTCAGGATGAGTCAAAATAATGTGAAGTTGTCACATCTTTCCTTTGTTACCTAGCATGTTCTCTTAAATCTTGTGGGTCTTTATAAATGAGTCATCATTTCCATGATCTGTCAAAAGTGTCAGTAGTTATAATGTTAAGAAGAGTAACAAGCTTAGACAGAAATACAGACTTTAAAATTTTAAAAGTCCAAAATTATCAGGGTTTTATGTATATGCCAAATTTACTTTCTTACACTATTCAGTCACTCCCATTTAAGAATCCATTATTTATTTCCTAGAGTTAAATCTATGAGGAAAAAAAATAATTTATCTTCTACTTGCTATATTTGAATAGTCACAAAATCTAGGTCCTGTATTTTTTTCTTTTGAGTAACTCTCCTGCTTGTCCATACATGTTGTGTCATTTAACTTAAATACACAAGACAGACTTGTTTAAGACTCTACCCTTTCAAGTGCTCTAGGCAAGGAGAAAAATCAAAGGTTCTTGTATTTTTTAGAAATGACCCCATCTTTGTTCTGAACACTTCTTACATCTCCTGTTTGTAGAAGCTTCTGCAAAGACTGAACTGGTTTTCTGTTCCATCAATCTCCTTCTTACAAAACAAGACCCTCATTGCCCATTTGGCATCCTGGAAGAGGAAATTTACCTGTATGGATTGATACGTTATGGTAGTTTTTAAAATCACAGTAGTAAAGAAGGATGTTTACCAGTATATAGATTTATCATAATTGGTAAGATATTTGTAATTGGTACATTATAGTGATAAGACTAATCAAGAATAATAATATTTTAAAAAACTTATCTGTTATCAATTCTACCTTGAAATAACCAAACTACCAACTCACTGCCATCAAGTGTGTTCAGACTCATAGTGACCCTAGGACAAAGTAGAATTGCCTCATAGGATTTCCAAGTTGTAAATCTTTATGGAAGCAGGCTGCCTCATCTTTCTCCCAGGCAGTGGCTGGTAGGTTGGAACTGGCAACCTTTGGGTTAGCAGCCAAGCCCTTTAACTACTACATCACCAGAGCTCCTTTGAAATAACCAAATGACCAAAATATTTTATGTAATTTATTTTTTACTTTGAAATGACTCTAATTCATTTATTAACTTAACAGTTCTTTTGGGGTTGAAGTAGAATACAAATAAATGCTAATATTACTATTTGACTCAGTTCATTGACTTATTATCAATTAGAATATGCAGAGCACCAGCCAGGGGATAAAGTACACTAAACTGGGAAATGAATCTCCTAGTCCACAAATCATAACTGATGCAGAAAATAAACACTACAGAGAAGTTTGAGTTGGTGAAATACTTATCGAGCTAAGGAAGTAAAGCAAATCATGTCACTTCTTGGAGTCTGCTTTCCCCTCTATACAATGAAGGAGTTAGCCAAAATTATTTGTAAGATCCCTTTTAGTTCTAAAACTCTGGGACTAAACAAAGATATATGCCAGTATTAGAAGTGGATTTAAAGAGCTCAAACCCTCACTTGCTTTGTTTGGCAAATTTCAGCAGGAAGATAAGCTCAAAGTTGAATTATGACTGCCAGTAGAGAGATGGACAATATTAGAAAGGGAGGGAACCACAGGAGAGAAAATATGGAGCTTGGCTGTAGATAGCAGAAAATGCCTACATGGACTGGACAGACTGGAAGGGTGGGAGCCAGAGCAAAAGACCTGGAAATCAAGATTGGGCTGAGTGCACTGCGCACTTCGGCTGCACTCATCAACAAGGATTTTATTCTACTCAGGTTACTTTATTTGTTAAGGGATTCTTAAAGGGGTGCCTGAGATAACATGGCCAAGGATTATAAACCATGCTAAGTATAGTAGATTGTGAAAATACCCTAGCATCTAGCTTTGTAAGACTAGCTAAGGAAAGGCATCTGAAACTAGAGAGGGCTTAGAAAATATTTTAAGAATGCTCTGAGGTTCAGCTTCAAACGGTGGATCCTGGCGGAGGACTGCACAGAAACGGCAGTTGCAGGCAGTCAGGGGATGGTAAGCAGAAGGGAGTTATTCTCTTTGACAACAGACCCTGGGCAGCCACCATTTTGGGGGTGGGGATTAAAAAACTGTTGCAAATAGTCACTTTGGCTGCAAACCCAACAAGAATCTTTGCATGTCCTCAAAGCAGAAATGACACTTTGGTGTAGTAGAAAGATTTCCCACACAACCCATTTCTTCCAGAGATAGGAAAACATGTGATGCTCTTGAATGCTGCATTGAATTACACAATGATAGCTAGGTGGTTCCTTGTATTGTCTCTTTTGCCTTGCTTTCCAGGAAGCTGGAAACTGAATTTAGATTCAGATCCAGGTCTTATCCTTAAATGTCTAACCCCCCCCGCCTTTTTTTTAACTTCTTACTTGATCTTTTGCTCTTATCATAATAATTTTATTAGATTATAATTTTCACTATATGTCACCTCATTCATTCATCTAATTCATAGATACTTACTGAGCACATGCTGTGTGCCAGGCACATCAAGTTTGTTTAGAAGGCAGATGGGCTGTAATGGAATGTGGCTCCAGACTAGCAGGCAGGAGATGCAAGCTCTGCTGTCAACTCTGTGTCTGACTTGTATTCTGTTTAGGTTTTAGGGCTTGATGTTTATATTTGCAGCACAGCTCAGGCATTTTTCAGATGAACAAGAGTTCTGGGGCATATAGCTGATGTTCCTAATAACTCAACCCATCTTCATCTCAGTTAAGAATGGATTTTTCCCCTGAAGGTCTTTGATCTTACAGCTGCAGACATTCTGGCACCAGGGAGCCTTAAAGGTCAAGGATCCAAGACACAGAGAGGTCGAAGAAATCAGGGGACACCTTAGCAATCGTTGAGTCCTCCTGGGGGTGATCCCTATGGTTTTCAAGATGAATGGATGATGTCATTTGTGGTATAAATAAGCTTGCACTGACAGAGCTCTGACTGTGATCCAACAGGTGTGTTTGGCAACGGTGCTATTTGGAAGAGACCCTCTAAAGTAAAAATAGCCAATAAATTTTGTGCTTCCTTTAATCTGCCAGATCTCTTTTTTGATTTCAGGCTCCAAAAGAGTGAGCAGTTTGGGGTACTAAGGCAAGAGTTTGAACTCGAGCTCAGTGTCTTCATCTGGAGAAAAAGAGAACTAGACTTACTAGTCATCTAGTGTCTTCTCACTCTAATCATCTATGATTTTATAACTATGAATTCTAGCACCACTTTTCAGCTTCACACCTCCACACACCGTGATCATTATCATCCTTTTCAAATATAACGAAAAAGTAATATATAAACAAATAAAGTGAGAACATTTTTATAATGGCAGTACTGAAGGACAAGACTAAGACCAACTTAAAGATTAGTGAGTTATATCAAAAACTTGTCTGATGTGGTTATTATTTCCCACTTATTTCATAGCATATCCAAATCTACAACAAATTGTTTAAACAGAGTTCTAATATACTGTGCATCCGTGTTTTTGTTGTTAGGTGCCATTGAGTTGACTCTGACTCATAGAGACCCTATGTACAAAGAACATAATACTGCCCATGTGCCATCCTCACAATCCCTGCTACACTGGAGCCCATCGTTGCAGCCACTGTGTCAATCCATCGTGTTGAGAGTCTTCTTGTTGCTGACCCTCTACTTTACCAAGCATGATATTCTTCTCCAGGGAATAATCCCTTCTGACCACATGACCAAAGTAGGTGAAACAAAGTCTGGCCATTATCACTTCCAAGGAGCATTCTGGCTGCACTTCTTCCAGGACAGATTTGTTCATTCCTCTGACAGTCTATGTTATTTTTAACATCATATGCCAACATCATAATTCAAAGGCATCAACTCTTCTTTGGTATTCCTTATTCAATGTCCAGCTTTCACATGCATATGAGGCAATTGAAAATACCATGGCTTGAGTTAGGTGCATCTTAGTCTTCAAAGTGGTATCTTTGCTTCTTAAAATTTTAAACAGGTCTTTTGCAGCAGATTTTCCCAGTGCAACAGGATGTCTGATTTGTGGACTGCCACTTCCATGGTAGTCAAAATGAAATTCCTGACAACTTCAATCTTTCCCCATTTGCCGTGATGTTGCTCTGACAACATGACTAAAGTAAGTGAGACGAAGTCTGCCCATTCTTACTTCCAAGGAGCATTCTGACTGTATTTCTTCCAGGATAGATTTGTTAGTTCTTCTGGCAGTCCTTGGTATTTGCAGTATTCTTCACCAACACCACAGCTCAAAAGCATCAGCTCTTCTTCAATGTACCTTATATATTGTCCAGCTTTCACAGGCATATGAGATGTTTGAAAACACCATGCCTTGGGTTATGCACACCTTACTTTCCAAAGAAACATCTTTGCTCTTCATCACTTGAAAGAGCTCTTTTGCAGCAGATTTGCCCACTGCAATATGTCATCTGATTTCTTGACTGCTGCTTCCGTTGTTGTGGATTAGGGAAACAAGTAATATGATATCTTTGACAACTTCAATCTTTTCTGCATTTATTGTGGTGCTGCTTCTTGGTCCAGTTGTGAGGATTTTTGTTTTCTTGATGTTAAGGTGTAATCCATACTGAAGACTTTAATCTTCATCACTAAGTGCTTCAAGTCATCTTCGCTTTCAGCAACCAAGGGTGGGTCTTCTGCATATTGCAGGTTGGTAATGAGTCTCCCTCCAATCCTGATGCCACATTCTTCTTCATATAGTCCAGCTGCTCAGATTATTTACTCAGCATACAGATTGAATCACCAAAAAAAAACTACTCTACCGTCAAGTTAGATCCGACTCGTAACAACCCCTCTTTGGGTTTCTGAGGCAGTATCACTACAGAAGTGGATTGCCCAACCTTCCTTCCAAGTATGGTGAAATGATAGAACCCTTACACACTCCCTTCCTTATTTTAAACCATGCAGTATCCCCTTGTTCTGTTCAAACAACAGCCTCCTGGTCCATGTATAAGTTCCTCATGAGCACAATGAAGTGTTCTGGAACTCCCATTCTTCTCAATGTTATTCATAATTTGTTACAATCCACATAATTGAATGCTTTTGCATAGTCAATAAAACACAAGTAAACACCTTTCTGGCATTCTTTGCTTTCATCCAAAATCCATTTGACATCAGCAATGATATCCCTCATTCCACATCCTTTTCTGAATCCAGCTTGCATTTCTGGAAGTTCTTTGTCAATATACCTGTGGTAATTAAGTTTGTGTGTCACGTTGGCTAGGCCTGGTGGAGTGGCTGGGCAGCTGAGTGTAATATTCCCCATGATTAGACTGGTGATCAACTCCATGGTGGAATCTACTGTGAGCAGCTGAGTAGCTGCCTTAGGGCAGCAGTTCTTGTCTGCCTTGGGAGACGAGAGAAGCCTTGGGGAAAAGTCTCTAGCTTATGGCACACTTGAACCCTGTACATAGCTGAGTCGTTGTTCTGCAGCCTGCCATGCTCTGATGATAGTGGGACTTTTTTTTTTTTTTTTTTT
>NW_006921755.1:215894-216540 GCF_000298275.1 Orycteropus afer afer | reverse complement strand
TCCAGCTTCAGTGGGCCAGGAGCAGGAGGCAGAGCTGAAGCCCAAAGTTGAAGGGCTTTCACCCAGCCCCTAAAGCCTGGCACTTTGAACTTGGACTTAAAGTCTCCAAATTGTAAGAATAAACTCCTGTTTGTTAAGGCCATACCATTTGTGGTGTATTCCTGTCAGAGTGGCACTAGGTAACCAGAACAATACTGCTGCAGCATTTTTTAATTATCTTCAGCAAGATTTTACTTGCTTGTGATATTTAAGATACTGTTTGATAATTTCCACATTCTGTGAGATCACCTTTCTTTGGAATATGTACAACTACGCGACTCTTGCAGTCAGTTGGTTAGGTAGCTGTCTTCCAAATTTCTTGGCAGAGACAAGTGAGTGTCCCCAGTGCAGCATCTATTTATTGAAACATCTCAATGGGTAGTCCGTTAATTCCTTGTTTTTTTCCAGTTCCTTCAGTGCAGCTTCAACTTCTTTCTTCAATACCATTGATTTTTGATCATATGCCACCTCCTGAAATGGATGAACATCAACAAATTCTTTTTGGTACAATGACTCTTTGTATTCCTTCCATCTTTTTTGATGTTTCCTGTATCATTCAATATTTTTCCCATAGAATCTTTCCATATTGTAAGTCAAGGCTTGAATT
>NW_006921755.1:213676-215334 GCF_000298275.1 Orycteropus afer afer | reverse complement strand
GATAATAATTAGATAATAATAATTAGACTTGTTCTTCTCAAGCTGCTCTTTGAAATCTTCTGTACAGCTCTTTTATCGTGTTTTTCTTCCATTTGCTTTATCTACTCTCCATTCAAGAGCAAGTTTCAGAGTCTCCCATGGTATCCATTTTAGTCTTTTCTTCCTTTCCTGTCTGTTTAATGACCTTTTGCTTTCTTCATGGATGATGTTCTTGGTGTCATCCCCAATTCATATGGTTTTCGGTCATTAGTGTTCAATGCATCTAATCTATTTTTTAAATGGTCTCTAAATTCAGGTTGGAGATAATCAAGGTCATATTTTGGCTCTTGTGGACTTGTTTCAATTTTCTTCAGCTGCAACTTGAACTTGCATATGAGCAGTTGATAGTCTGCCCCACAGTCAGCTCCTGGCCTTGTTTTGGCTGGAGATAGTGAACTTCTCCATCACTTCTTTCCACAGATGTAGTCAATCTGATCCCTGTGTTCGCCATCTGGTGAAGTCCATGTGTATAGCTGCCATTTATGTTGTTGAAAAAAGGTATTTGCAATGAATAAGTTGTTGGTCTTGCAAAATTCTATCATGCGATCTCCAGCATCATTTCCATCACCAAGGCTGTATTTTCCAACTACTGGTGAGTCTTCTTTGTTTCCAACTTTGGCATTCCAATCACCAGTAATAATCAACATATCTTCATTGCATGTTTGGTCAATTTCAGACTGTAGAAGTTGGTAACAATCGTCAATTTCTTCTTCTTTAGCTTTGGTGGTTGGTTGATAAATTTGAATAATAGTATTAACTGGTCTTCCTTGTAGGCTTATGGATATTATCCTATCATTGACAGCATTGTACTTCAGGAGAGATCTTGAAACATTCTTTGTAACAATGAATGCCACACCATTCCTCTTCAATTTATTATTCCCAGCATAGTAGATCATATGGTTGTCTGATTGAAAATGGCCAAAGCAATCCATTTTGGCTCACTAATGCATAGGCTATATTTATATATCTTTATGCATCCCATTTCATTTTTGACAACTGCCAATTTTCCCAGATTCATACTTCGTACATTCCATGTTCCTATTAATAATGGATGTTTGAACCTGTTTTTTCCCATTTTGAGTTGTACCACATTAACAAAAGGAGGTCCCCAATGCTTTACTCCATTCACATCATTAAGGTGGACTCCATTTTGAGGAGGCAGCTCTTTCCCATTCATATCTTGATTGCCTTCCAACCTGAGGGTCTCGCCTTCCAACCTGAGGGTCTCATCTTCCGGCACTATATCAGACAATGTTTCAGAGCTATTTGTAAAGTTTTCCAGTAACAAATTAGACAGTGTTTCATGATATTCATAAGGTTTTCACTTGTCAATTCTTTGAGAAGTGGATGGCCCCTTCCTTCTTCCGAGTGTATCTTAGCTTAGAAGTTCCACAGAAACCTGTCCACCATGTGTGACCCTGCTGGTATTTGAAATACTGGTAGCATAGCCTCTAGCAACACACAAGCCACCACAGTACAACAAAGTGACAGACAAGTGGTAGGAAAATGAATGTAGGTGCTGAGGATAGAAAGTAAGCTGATGTGGCTGGAGCATGGGTCCCATACAGGGAAGGGGAGATGAGGCCAGGAGGTTGTGATGGAGCCAGAATGTGAAGCCT
>NW_006921755.1:210168-213409 GCF_000298275.1 Orycteropus afer afer | reverse complement strand
TTTTTATTGTGATTTGAGTGAAAGTTTACAGAGGAAATTGATTTTCCATTCAATAATTCACACACATTTTGTTTTGTGACATTCATTGCAATCCCCACAATGTAACAGCACCCTTCCCATTTCCTCCTATGTTTATTGTTTCCATTTGTCCTTTTTTCTGTCCCTTCCTGGCTTCTGTGCTTTATCCCTGGACAAATGTTACCTTTTTGATCTCATATGGTTGATTGTTCTAAGAAGTGCATACTTCCCTGGTGTTATTCTTCACCCTATAGGCCTGTCTATTGTTTGACTGGGCATTCTGGTAGCGTAGTGCCTAAGGCACTTGACTGCTAACCAGAAGGCTGGCGGTTCAAACTCACCAGCCACTTGTCGGAAGGAAGATGGGGCAATCTACTTCCATAGTGATACTGCTTCGGAAACCGAAAGAGGGGTCGCTATGAGTAGGGTCCGACTTGACGGCAAACAACAACAACATTGCTTGATTGAAAGTTTTTTTATGATTTTGAGTTTTGTTCCACATTTTTCTCCCACTCTATCCACAAACTTCCATCTCTTTCACAGCTGTCCATAGTGGTAGCCAGACACCATCTAGTGCTCATGGTTGCGATGGTTGAGGTTCATATGGTCCACTAGTCCTTTGGACTAATTGTTTCCACATGTCTTTGATTTTCTTCACTCTTCTTTACTTCAAATGGGGAGAGACCAGTAGTTGCACCTGAGATAGCTGTTTGCAAGCTTTTAAAACCCTAATCCCTACTCACCAAAGGAGGATGTGGAACATTGTCTTTGTTGATTTTGTTATGCCAGTTAACCTCAATATTCCTGGTGACAATGGCCCTGAGCCTCCAGTCCCAAGGACTCATTCCCTCAAGTTATTTGGTTATGACTAAGAAGTTTTCATAACTTTGTCCCCATGTAATCATGAATATATTTGCAGCATATATAAATACATATGTAGAAATATCCTCTGTTAAACCTGTGTATAATTGTAGGTATAGTCCCCTTCATCTTTGCACACCTGTTCAGCTTGCATGACTATCTATGTTTCTACTTGTAGATTATTGCTATTGCCATTGTGCAATATTGTGTACACATAGTATTTACCTTCGTTGCTGTTAACTCTTGTGCTCCTCCCAGTGTCTTCCTTTGCCTTGATCATTTTGTGCTGACCTCCTTTTTATTGTATATTGCCTTTCCCTTCACCCAAGTAAATATGTATCTACCCTTTAGTTAGTGATTTACCCTCCCTTCCTCTCCCATCCCTGCCTAATAACCTTTAAAAAATGTCTCTGTCTGTGTGTAAACCTTTTCTAGATTTTTTGCAGTAGTGGTCTCAAACAATATTTGTCCTTTTGTGACTGACTAATTTCACAAAGCATAATGTCCTCCAGGTTCATCCATATTATGAGGTATTTCACAGAGCCATCATTATTCTTTAATGTTGTGTAGAATTCCATTGTGTGTATGTACCACAGTTTGTTTATCCATTCATCCATTGATGGGACACTTGGATAGTTTTCATCCTTTTGCTATTGTGAATAGGGCAGCAGTGAATATGGGTGTGCATATATCTATTCATGTCATGGCTCTTCTTTCTGTAGGATATACCTAGTAGTGAGATTGCAGGATCATATGGTATTTCTATTTCCAACTTTTTAAGAAAGCACCATTGTTTTCCACAGTGGCTGCACCATGTTACAGTCTCACCAGCAGTGTATGAAGGTTACTGTTACTCCACACCCTTGATAGCATGTGCTGATTTCTATTTTTTTTTTAATTTGCTATTAATGCTGGGTGAGATGATATTGTTGTTATCATTTGCATCTCTAAAATAGCTAATAATCATGAGCATTTCTTCATGTGTTTGTTGGCTGCCAGAATATCTTCTTTGGTAAAATGTCTGCTCATGTCTCTGCACATTTAAAAAAAAAAGTTATGATTTTGGTGAAATTTTACAAAGCAAATTCATTTTACATTCAACAATTAATATACACATTTTGTTTTGTGATACTGGTTACATTTCCTGCAGTGTTACATTTCACCCTCCACTTCATCCCAGTGGTTACCCTTTCCCTGTGTCCTTCTTGCCTATGCATTCCTGACTCCCTATATTTCTCCCTGTGCAAATGCTGCCTTGTGCTGATTTCCCATGGTTGATTGTTCTAAGTACATCTCCCTGGTGTAGGTGTTCAGCTTGTAGCCCTGTCTATTATTTCACTGAGAGTTAAGCCATGGGAGTGAGTTCAATTCCAGGCCCAAAGGGTGACTTAGGGCCATAGTCTTGGGGGGTTCCACCACTCTCTATTAGACCAGTAAGTCTGTTCTCTTTTATAATTTTGAGTTTTCTCCCACATTTTTCTCCCAGTCTATCCAGGATCTCTAATTTTGATCCTTTTCCTAGTGCTTGGCATTGGTAGCCAGGTATCATCTAATGCTCTGGTCTCAGGGTCATATAGATTGAGGTTCTCATGATCCATTAGTTCTTTGGACTGTTTCCATGTATCTTTGATTTTCTTCAGTTTTCTTTGCTCTGGACAAGATACCAATAGTTGCCACTTAGATGGCCACTCATAAGCTTTTAAGACCCCAGTCTCTACTCACAAAAGTAAGATGTAGAACAATATTTTTGTGTACCATGTTGTGACACTTGAGCTTTATGTCCCCTGAAACCAGGTTCCCAGCCTGCAGGCCCAGCAACCCACTCCCTCAAGGTGCTTAGTTGTGGCAAAGAAGTTATCCTAAGTTTGCCTCCTCATATGTTTAAACTACATATGAACATTTTTATATATACATACATTTTTATATACACAAACAAATATATATGTAGGAATATCATCTGCCAAACCTATGTATAGTCCTGGTAGAGTCCATTTGCTTATTCATACCTGTCTATCTATTTATCCACCTGTAGATTAGTGTTTCCTATTACGGATAACACAGTTTATGTATGCAATAGTATTTGCCTTTATTGTCTGTACCTCTTGTGACCTGTCTGTGACTTCCTTTTCCTGTTGCTGTTTTTTTTTTCTAGTTGTTGGTGGTGTTGAGTCACAGATGGTTAGTTAAAGAACTTCTAGATGGAGAAGTCAAGATATCAGAATAGAATGGACTGTTTTAAACTTGGGAAGATAATAATAAATTACAAGCTAACTTCAAAAAAAACTTACAGAGTAACTTCATAGAAAATTAATAATACTTCTCACCAAAATGTCAAAGAAGAAAATCATAAACATTCAAAAAA
>NW_006921755.1:198419-209509 GCF_000298275.1 Orycteropus afer afer | reverse complement strand
CTTTAAGTCCAAGTTCAAAGTGCTAGGCTTTAGGGACTGGGTGAAAGCCCCTCAACCTTGGGCTTCAGCTCTGCCTCCTACTCCTGGCCCACTGGAGCTAGAGGCTTTTCTTCACTCAGGCAGCTGCTGGCTGCTGAGGCTGACAAACCCAAGGTTGACAAATAAAAAGGCAGTCTCGATATTACCAAACCACACAGCAGGCTATTAATTCAAGTCCCTTGAAGTCCCAAGATCATCAGAGCATGGCAGGCTGCTAAACAACGACTCAGCTATAAATAGGGTTCAAGTGTGCCATAACCTAGAGATTATTCCCTAAGGCTTCACCTTATAGACAAGAAGCAGACCACATCCCTGAGGTAGCTACTCAGCTGCTCATAGTAGTTTCCACTATGAAGTTGATTACCAGTCTCATCATGGAGAATACTAAATACAGCTGCCCAGCCACTCAACCAGGCCTAGCCAAGTTGACACACAAACTTAACTACCACATAAACTAAAAATCAAAGAATGGAAGAACATATATCAAGCAAATGGCAACCCAAAATATGTAAGAGTGGCAATGTTAATTTCAGATAAAATAGATTTTAGGACAAAATCAGCATAAAGGAAAAGGAAGGACATTACATAATGATTGAAGTTTCTATCCAACAAGAGGATATAACCATAATAAATATCTATGCACCAAATGAAAGAACCCTAAAATACATACATCAAACTTTAACAGAATTGAAAAGAGAAAAATAGACAGGACCACAATAATAGTAGGAGACTTTAATACACCACTTCCAATGAAGGACAGAACAACTGGGAAGAAACTCAATAAAAATACAGAAGATCTAAACAACACAATTGACCAACTAGACCTCATAGATGTATACAGAACACTCCACCCAACAACAGCATATACCCTTTTCCAGCACACATGGAACATTCATCAGAATAGACAATATGATTAGGCCATAAAGCAAGCCTCAATAAATTTTAAAACATTAAAATTTTACAAAGCTTATTCTCAGATCATAGTCCTTGCTTGAACAACTTTTCTCAGAAAGATCAGCACAAGGCCAGTCCCCGTGAGGCGGAGGTTAAAGATGTCCCAAATGTCCAAACTACCATGCCACTCCATCATTTCAGACATTAACTCCTCCTCCTCCTCCCAGTAATTTCCCCAGTATTAGGATTCTGTATTTCGCTGTAACGCCTCACAGAACTCACAGACAGCCAAGGGTTCGTCTCACGTAGTAGTGGTGGAGGCTGGCAGGCTGGCAAGTCCCGGGTCCGTGAGTAGGTCTGGTGGATCCTCCCAACTCTTGGGGTTTGATAAACCTCAATCAGGAGATCAAATGACAGCTGCTGTCCCAAATCCAGAGGTGAGATGAGGATGATCCAAGACACAAAGCTGGAGCAAGAGGAGAGTGAATCTTCCCAGGAGATTTGTAGGTATACCCTCAGGGAAGCTAAGGGTGGTGATTTGACTTATAACCTCCAGCAAGGCAGGACTCAAGATACATTTCACCTGCGTTGCCCCAACAGAAATAACCTAAGTGGATGGCTTTAACAATCAGCAGCTCAAGGGCAAATCCCATCACAGAGTTGATTGCCAGTCATTATAGGGAACTACTACCAGCTGCCCAGCCAAGTTGATACATGACCTTAACTACCACACCACCCCAAACAGGCAAGGATAATGGGATTTACAATACATCACAGAATGGAGGACAATGGCTTTCAAGCCACATCAAACAATTCACCACAGTCCTATACAGTAAGAAATCAACAACAGGTAAACCAAGGGAAAAAAATAAAATACATTGGAACTAAATAACACCTTCAATATAAAGGTTACACCTCAATATAAAGAAAACAAAAATCCTCACAAATGGACCAATAAGCAGCATTGCGATAAATGAAGAAAAGATTAAAATTGTCAAAGACTTCGTATTACTTGGTTCTACAATCAACATCAGCAGAAGCAGCAGTCAAGATATCAGACGTCTTATAGCACTGGGCACATAGGCTGCAAAAGACCTCTTTCAAGTGCTGAAGAGCAAAGATGTCTCCTTGAGGATGAAGGTGTTCCTGACACAAGCCATGGTATTTTCAATCTCTGAATATGCATGTGAGAGCTGTATAATGAATATGGAAGACCAAAGAAGAGTTGATGCTTTTGCGTTGTGGTGCTGGCAAAGAATGCTAAAAGTACCATGGACTGCTAAAAGAACTAACAAATCTGTCCTGGAGGAAGTGCAGCCAAATGCACCTTGGAAGCAAGAATGGCCAGACTTCATCTCACCTACTTTGGTCATGTTTTAGGAAGAGACCATGCTTGGTAAAGGGGAACGTCAATGAAAGAAGGGAAGGCCCGCAACAAGATGGACTGACACAGTGGCTAGAACGATGGGCTCAGGTATAGCAGGAATAATGTAACTGGCACAGGACTGAGCGCTGTTTTGTTCTGCTGCACATAAGGTCACCATGAGTCAAAGATGACTCGACGGCACCTAACAACAAATAACACTCTGCTTAAAAACTACTGAGTAATAAAGTAAATAAACAATTACATAAAAAATTCCTTGAATCAAATGAAAATGAAAATACAACATACCAAAATTATTGGGATATAGCAAAAGCACTGCTCAAAGGACAATTTATAGCAATAAACACACACATCAAAATAGAAGAAAGAACCATAATAAAAATGCTAACCTAACATCTTCCTGCTTCTTGATTGACCCAGGTCTTTCTGCTATGTACCTTCAAAGAGCCCTGTGATTACCCTTTGTAACATTTAGCAAAGTTCATAATTATATACTTATCAGCATTTGATCAATGTATGTGTCTCCTCTTGGACTATCAATTTCATGAGAGCAGAGATCATGTTTCTGTTTTGCCCCCCATTTTTTTTTTTCTGTAGGAGTACTCACTACTGCCTATCTCAGAATTGTTGCTGTTAGCTGCTGTCAAATCAGCCCCTGACTCATGGTGACTCCATACACAATGGAACAAAATTCTGGTCAGTCAGGCATCATCCCACGATGAGCTGTGAATCAGACGATTGTGATCCATGAGGTTTTCATTGCTTGATTTTCAGAAATTGATAGCTAGGTATTTCTTCCTAGTCCATCTTAGTCTGGAAGCTCTGCTGAAACCCGTTCTGCATCACAGCAATGTGCAAGCCTCTGCTGAAGGATGATAGTGGTGAGCCACCACTAGCCCCTAAGCCAGAACAGGGACTAAAATATTTGGTGAATGAATGAATTAATGAAATATGGGAATGGACACACCTTTTTGTTTGTTTTGTTTTGTTTTTTGCAGTTCCCTTCCATCCCTGGTAACCAAAAAAGAAAGTTTCCTTCCATATATAAACCTTTCCTTGACTTTTTACAATAATGAACTAATATTATATTTGTCCTATGATTGACTTATTTCACTTAGCCTAATGTCCTCCAAGTTCATCCACGTTATGCGGTGTTTTGTAGATTCTACATTATTCTTTGGTATTGCATAGTATTCCACTGTGTGTATGTACCGTGGTTTGGTTTTCCATTCTTCCATTGATGGACACCTAGGTTGTTTCCATCTTTTTGCTATTGTAAATAGTGCTGCAATGAACGTAGGTGTGCATATATCTGTTCTTGTCCTGGCTCTTACTTTTTTAGCATATATACCTAGTAATAGAATGGCTGGGTCAAATGGTATTTCTAAAAACATGGCACAAAACTCTTTGACACTGCTCTCATGAAAATGTGGACTCTATATCCTTTTGCAGTACAATGAATTACTTAATATAGCTCTTCTAGCCATGGTCTTTGTGATTCTTATCAGATGATTGGGTGGAACTACGCAAATGTAAGGTGCCTGTGGTGCACCAGAGACTGAATAGCTTGTTAGTAGTGTAAATAAGGTACACGGCATGCTTGTGGGGGTGAGATTATGGAAATAATGAGTTTGGAACTCTGATATGAGGATTGGTCAGTTTTGCCATTTGGCTAGGCTTAAAATAAAACTTCCCAGGGGCAGAAGTGGATCCCACTGCCATCAAGAGAGAAGAAGCAGGAGTGGAGTGTTATCCTTGGACCCAAGATCCCTGAACTGAGGTGGCAGAGAGATAGCAGAAAGATGGCAGAGGCAGCAAAACTGAGTGATCAGCACAAGATAGAGTCACAAGCTCACCGGCCCATGGAGTGAGAAAGCTGCGTGTTTTGAGGCAGGAGGCTTGATGGCAGAGTGACATGGACCTAGGTGCACCTATCATCAGAGCTAAAAGAGCTTTGTAACACTTGTCCAAGCAGGGCAGAGACCAGGCCAGGAGGCCAAGGGCCAAGGAGGGGTGTACCTAAGGACATGGGAGAGGCTGTCCTGACTGAAGAATTGTATCCTGGACATTCCTGAACTTGAATTGTAACCTATTACTACACCCCATAATCATTACTATTGTCTGTGAGTTCTGTGTGGCTGTGGCAATGAATTATCAAACTTAGCAGAGAAGTGGTGAGCACTATGGGATAGATGGTTGGTGTCAGAACTGGTAAAAGAAAGAAAAAGAAGGTGGCAGTATGTTTGACTTTTGTCTCATAGAAATCAACCCTGGGCTGATGCTGTTGATGGTGATTCACTCCCCCCTTGTGAACTTAGAGAAGGTTGGAGGTTGCCACTCCCACACCTGTTTTGCACCTTTGTTCTTGAATATGGGCAGTCTTATGACAAATAGAGTACAGTAAAAGTGATGTTTTGTGATTTCCAGTGCTAGGTTACAACCAGTTAGTTGTCAGTAAAAGTGATGTTTTGTGATTTCCAGTGCTAGGTTACAACCAGTTAGTTGTCTTGGGATGTCTGCTTTGAGAAGCTAGCTACCCATAAGAAGTCTAAACACCTTGAGACCACTGTGGAGAGACCAAAATGCTGGACAAGCCACATGCAAATGCTCCAGTTGGCAGACTGAGCTCATTCCCACCAAGACATGTAAATAAGTCTTCGATCCTTCAAACCATCTAAACTGCCAGATGAGCACCTTTGAGTGGCCTCAGTAATTTCCCTAAAGATCAAAAGAATTTCCCAACTGAGCACAGTTTGAATTTCTGACCCATAGAATCTGTGAGTATAATAAATTGGTGTTATTTTATATGAGTGAGTTTGGGATGATTGGTTACAGTAGTAACTAGGGACAATAGTAATTGAGAGATATCAACAAAAGTCTCAATAGAATCCCTGTCAATAACCTCCTATAATAGATGAGGAAACCAAGACCTAGAGAGATTAGCTAATTTATCCATGGCTCTAAATTGGGCCATCTACTTCCATAGTGATACCGCCTTGGAAACCCAAGGAGGGGTTGCTATGAGTCCGATCTGACTCGACAGCAGTGAGTGAGTGAGTAAATTGGTTAGCAGTAAAAGCAAGGACTGAGAACCAGTCTTCTGGTACTCCAGGCTATTGCCTTTTTCTTTCTAATATATAATTTATAGTATGTTATAAACTTTCTATATAATTATATGCAGAGCCCAAAGAAAAACCCTTTGTCATGCCACAATTTCATTCCCATTGATTCTTTCATTCCCATTGATAATTAAATGAATTAGTCAAACTCCTTGACATATAAACAAAAAGTGAACTGTGGTTTTAGATGTGTGGGGCTTACAAATGCTGTAGATGATTTGGACATTTGAATGCAACTACCTCCTAATTAGAGGAAGAAACATGCTGAAGTATCTAAAACACAATAACATTTCTTCTTAAATCCATGCTATTCGAATTCTTAGCTTCCTAAATTTCCAAGGCTGTCAATTCCAAATTCACTGAAAGATCTATTCGTTGAAAGAAAAATGCCACCACTATTAATATCAACATTTTCCTCCTCAGAGCACTTGCTTGCTGGTGATTTATTATGGACAAGCTGCTTCCTGCTCCTTTTGAAAATTAGTTGTTTTTTTTTTCCCTTCGACTCTGCAAGTGGAAGAGGAATTCCTCATCTCTTGTCCCCAGGGCAATTTAGTTAAGGCTAATCTTGAGGAGAGAGTTTGAGTATTTACAGCCCACAAATTGATGCTGCCTAGTACCACAAAAGAGAAAAGGGTCTTGGAGCCCTGTCTGATGTCAATTGGGAATTAATCCAAAAACAAATAAGAAAGACCAGCTCATGCAGTATGTGGGGGGAAAGATCCTTTTAGATCTTCGAAGCTTGCAATAATATCATAAAGATGAAAAATTTTTCCTTTAAAAAGATCAAAGATACTATCCTTTTGTTAGTGGTAATGTCATTATCTTTTTTGAAAGACACTCTTTGAGGAAAACAGCAACCAAGTAATCCAATGCACATGTGCTCCATAACTTTATCTCAAATAAGACAATGTACTCTGATGACTCATAGGTTAATGTTGATCATATTACAACATTTTTTCCTGTTCCTACAATGAAGCCCCTCCACCTGCCCGTCAGTTTGTCCTACTGTGGTGGCTTGCATATTGCTGTGATGCTGGAAGCTATGCCACTGGTATTTCAAATACTAGTAAGGTCACCCATGGTGGACAGGTTTCAGCAGAGCTTCCAGACTAAGAAAGAGTAGGAAGAAAGACCTGCCAATCTACGTCCAAAAGTTAGCCATTGAAACCCATAGGGTTTCAATGGAACATTGTATGATATAGTGCTGGAAGATGAGCCCCTAGATTGGAAGGCACTCAAAATATACCAAAAAAACAAAACAAACTCACTGCCATCGAGTCAATTTCAACTCATAGCAACCCTTCCTTTGGTTTCTGAGGCAGTATCTCTACGGAAGTAGATTTCCCAACTTTCCTTCAGAGGAGTGGCTGGTGGGTGTGAACCACCAGCCTTCTAGTTAGCAGTCAAATGCCTTAGGCACTACGCCACCAGAGCTCCCTCAAAACATACAGTGGTCACAAAGGTGAACTCAAGCATGCCAGCAATCATGAGGATGGTGCAGGACCAGGTAATATTTCATTCTGTTGTATATGAGGTGGCAATAGTCAGAGTCAACTCAATGGCAATTAAAAACATAGCTAAACCCATTACTGATCTGAGGTAAAACAAATGTTAAATTCATTTCTATTCAGAATTTTTCAAATCACAGCTTCACATATTTTAACAAATGTCTTCAAAATCCTGCTGGTGATGGAGGAAGTACTTGTTGAGAGGCTGCATGCATGGCTTTAGGTGATGTTACGTATTAGAATTCTTTTCAGTTGCAAATGGCAGAATGCCCAACTAAACCTAGTTTTATCCAAAAGGAGAATAGGTTGACTTATAATTAAAAATACAGACTCACATCTTGCTTTAGGCATGTCTAGAAGCAGTGATGTATTGGGATCATACTTCTGTCTCAGCACTCTGTCTCTCACCTCTGTTCAATGCATGCCATGGAAAAGATGGCCACTGGCAGCTCTCAGTTTATATTCTGCCAGCTTCTAAACCAAGCAGGATATACCACCTCCTGGATTGCTTCAGTGATGACCCTGAGGCTGATTTTTATGGCTCCTTCTTGCATCTGTACCCACTCTTGTAGAATCCATCTTGGCCATACCTACAAGGTACTGATGATGTATTTCAGAATTTACCAAGAGCTGTAGTTAGATTTTTAGCATAATTCATTTTTAACTAAAAGCCTTACTCTAAAAGAAGGGTATAAAATGGCATGCCAAGTTATGTAGCTAAACTTTCCAGAAACTCTGCCTTTCTCTTAAGCTATTTTCCTATAGCTTACCTTCTTTTTACTCCCAAACTTAAAAAAGAATCACCTATATTTGCTTATTTTTCTTTCTTGCCGTAAGACCCTAAATTGTAATCTCCTGCCTTCTAATACCACTTCTCTGCTAAAATGGTTCCCCAAAGATCATGCATCACCTTTCAACAATCATATTCAATGGCATCTATGTTCCTCTTATTTGTTCTCTTGATAGCAATGACACTCTGAACCACTCCCCTTTTTTCTTGAATTTCTATCTTTCTGCAGCTTGTACCCCTTTTTTGGCTCTGATAGGTCCTTCTTGGTTTTCTTTAGTAGACTGTGTTACATTCAGCACACTTTCTAAATGTAGGTATTCTCCAAAGTTTAGTCCTCAGTCTTCTTTTCTTCTAACTTGGTAGTTTTTCCTTGGGCAATCTCATCCAGTCCCATGACTTCAACTGTCACCAATCTTACGTTGTCTTTAGGATCTATCAGTACAGTCATGTCTCCATTCTTGAGTGCTAGTCAATGATTTCTGAGTTGCTGTTCTGCTAAACTCAAATATCCTTCTATCACCTTAAACTTGATGTTTTTAGAAACAAAGTTATTAATTTCACCCATGCTGTGCTTTGTGTCCTCTATTAGTTTCCTAGTGCTGCTGTAATAGAAATACTAGAAGTGGGTGGCTTTAAAGAACAGAAATCTGTATCATCACAGTTCTGGAGGATGAAAGTCCAAGTCAGAGCTTCAGCCATGTTGATTCGTTCCTTGTCAGTGTCCCTGGGCATTATTTGGTTTTTGGTGATCCTCACGTGGCATCTGTCTTCCCCAATAGGGTGCACATATCTCTATGTCTATGCTATTCTTTGGGAGCTCTGGTAGCATAGTGGCTAAGACGCTTGCCTGCTAACCAGACGGCTGGCGGTTCAAACCCACTAGCCACTCCTCGGAAGGAAGGTTGGGCAATCCTACTTCCGTAGTGATACTGCCTCGGAAACCCAAGGAGGGGTCGCTATGAGTTGGGGCCGACTCGACGGCACATAACAACAACAACAACAACATGCTATTCTTTATATAACTCAGAGGTGATTCAGTTTTGGGTCCACCCTACACTTGTATGACTTCAAGTGATTGATTATATTACATTAAGTGACATCTACAGTATAGGTGTTAGGATTCCAATACATATTTGGGAGGAAACAATTCATTCCATAACATGGTTTCTGAAATGTCACTACCATTTCTTAAGTCATCCAGGATAGAAGAAAATGGAATAATTTTCACTATTCTCACCTCAACTGGGCCTGCAATTCAACTGGGCCTGCAAAGACCCCAACCTCCATTTTTCTAACCCTACTGCCACTTTCCTAGTTTGGACCTTTATCCACTCTTCCCTATTACAATAGCTTCCAATCATCTTATCTCTTTTATCTAAATCATCTTACTGAAAACCCATACTCAATTCAAAATTGTTTGTTTTGACCCTTAAGTCCAACTATCAAGGCTTCCTATTACTAACATCAGCCCTTGTTTCTAACCTCATCTTGTACTTCTTCATTCTAGACACTCTCTGCTTAGACCATACCACTCACCCTACCACATCTCTGCTCATGGTATTCCTTCAATTTTAACTGTATTCTTTTCTTCACCTACAAATACTCTATCCATCCATTAAGATCCACCTGATGGAGACATCAGTGCAGTTCATTAAACATTTCTGACTCTCCTTCCAAACGCATGGTAGATTCACTCTTCTTACCCTTCTGAAGCCTGTCAGTCATGTGACTTGTTTTGGCCAATGAGATATAAGTGGAAGTGATATATGTCATACTTAGGTACAAGCTCTATGATCCAGTATGAGATTATCTATTTTCCATTTACTCATTTTTTCTGCTACAGTGATTAGCAAGGCTCAAGATAATGGTTGCTCTGACAGTCTAGAGTAAAGAGCACCCACCCAAATCATGACAGATATGTAGCATGAGCAGAAAATAATGTAGTTGTTTCTATAATAAAAGGTCTGATTCTTAGTGGTGATGGTAGTGCAACATAATGAATCTAATAAATATCACTGAATTGCACACTAAGAAATTATTAAGATGGCACACTTTATATATATATATACATACATATACATATATACATATATACATATACATACATACATATATATATATATATATATATGTATGTATGTATGTATATGTATATATATATTTCACCACAATAAATTTTTTTTAAAAAAAAGCCTGACTACGTATTTTGATGTTTGGGTGCTGACATCTTTTAAGCCTCTTCCTTCCCTTTACCCTTCTGCCCCACATCTGCACAAACTGATAAGAAAACTTCTTTGATATCAATTAGAGATTGAAACCTGCCCTGCTTTCCTCAGAAAGTCTCATTATGTGAATAATGAACCTGTTCATACCCTCTTGGTGTATATGTGGCATCATTATTCTTGACATCTGAACCAAATTGTGGGTGAAGGTCTATATTGCTTTTGTGGAATGAAAACAACAGTTTGTGATTTTGGAGTGTTTGTTAGCTTTGGAGTAATGTTTGGGATACTGAAAAAAATCTATTTCTTTATTTGTGCATTCATTATATGACGTTATTCACTTGGTGGATCCTTGATGGCACAACAGTTAAGCACTCAACTGTTAACCAAAATGTCAATGGTTTGAACCCCCCAGCCATTCAGTGGAAGAATGAGTGACACTCTACTTTTGTAAAGATTATAGCCTTGAAAACTCTGTGGGGTTACAATGAGTCAGAACTGACTTGACGGCAACAGATTTTTTTAGGTTTTATTCACTTCGTAAAAATTGATTGATATTGTTACTTACGATTTGGGCACTTCTTCATATGTATGTTATACTTCAGTAAAGATTATTTTTACAAAATTATTGGGAGTATCAATAAATAATCTCAATCATGTCTTCCTTATCTCTATGTGAGTTTATTTATTGAAATGGGGTAGTGTATGAGGATATATGTATGTGATGGCATGGGGGCTAATGTTAGAGAGAAGAACAAAACAGACATTTAAAAAAAGCTAATTCTAAAACAAGACAGAATGATATAAATGCTAAAGGGAAACACAAGCAATATCCCTTGTAATTGCAGAGGAAGGGTATCAGGTAAACCTTCAGAGAGAAGATAGCATTTTTGGTAGTGTATCTGTCAAAATAGGTGATTTTATTCTGCATAACAACTATCTCGATTTCTAATACCATTATCATCTGTCAGTTTGCCTGTCATTGAACTTCATATAAATCTAATCTGATAATCCGTATTCTTATAATGTCTGGCTTCTATCATTTAACATTACATTTATGACATTCATCTATTTTGCTCATGTATCTATAGTACATTCCTCCTTATCACTCCATAGTATATCATTGTAGAT
>NW_006921755.1:188023-193719 GCF_000298275.1 Orycteropus afer afer | reverse complement strand
TAGTCCACTTATGTATCCTTCCCTTCAAGGCTCAGGGGTCCAAGATTATCTTCTGTGTCTGTGTTAATTGGTTTCCCTTTTCTTTGTTGAAGAGCGTCTGTGCAGTCCTTGTGCCTAGTCCGCCATCTTCCCATGGGGTCCGAGATTATTATATCATTCTTGAGGTCCCTAACCTAATGACTATAAGTTGTAAGGTGGCAGCTTCTGTCACAAACTCCTCATTGTTTCCTGAAATCATTTTAATGTAGGGAACCAAGCAGAAACAATTATTATTTCCTTACTATTATTCCTAGAGATTGGTGGACCAACACTTCCTCCCTAAACACCAATTTCAAAGCTTTGAGAAATAACAAATAATTTTTTCCACCAAAATAAGATCCTTTCAGCCCACTAATGTACATATATTCTTTATCATTCATTGAGTTTCACTTGTTATTTTGTGAAATTTGTTTATTTATTTATTTTAGTGGATGAGTTTTGAGTACACTCACAAGCACTCCTGTCCAGTGTCCTGCATAGAGCAAATGCTCAACCAATAGTGAATCACAGCCTGTTAGTCATGTGAAGATATTCCCTTACTCTTACTCCCCCAGGTGCCAGCCCATAAAGATCAGCTAGATGAAGCTAGTGGAAAGGTCAGGACCTGGCTCTGGTTTAGATTGCCTAGTGCTTGTTCTGGTTCTAGTTGTATTTCCTACCAGCAGGATGGCGACATCCAATTCCCTTAACCGTCCTAAGCTTCAACCTCATTTGTCTGCTTAGTCAGGAAAATCATACCCTAGTATTATTGCAGGCTCTGTATTGTAGTATTATTAATAATAGGGTGGTTGTGCAGAGTGTTGCATGTAAAGTGGTTATCTTACTCCTTTTCACATAGATAGTGCCAATAAATGTCACCTATTATTATTTTCACTGCTAATGCAGAATCCATACAAACTATTCCTTATCCTCAGGGCTTTCCATAAAAGAAGTTAAAAATACTGTTACAAAGAGGTGAAAATACTGGTTTTTATTAGCATACACACACCCAAATACCTCAGCATGAGTTCTCAAGTTCTTTCCTGACAGTCCAAAGACATGCTTTGAAAAAAGAGAAAACATCGCTAATGTCATTGTCTTTCCAGAGAGGGACAGAGTGACATAAATAGGTAATAAACATGCCAGCCATGAAATGAAAGAGAACTGTGTTTTGTGGTTATAACCCCTTGGATTATTGAGAAATAACAAATAATTTTTTTCCACCAAAATAAGATCCTTTCAGCCCACTGAACATAGTGACATTGCTTTGGGCTGTCACTTCTAAAATAATTTTTTCATGCGACTCAAAGTCTCTCCTGGAGTAGAAAGCCTCTCTAATTTAATAGCCCTTTAATGATAGAGTGTGAAAAAAAATATATAGTTCATCAAAAATAAGTCAATGTTAACATTATAAAGTCTTTGTCAACCTTAACTGATATATGAACAGGGACCAAAGTCCAAAGACTTAGCTTTATGTAGACATAAGATGATTACAGTTGTCAGAAGGGCTGAAGAAAACTCCTTTTACCTTTCCTTCTACATAAATTCTAAGGATTCTTCTGAACTTGTTTAACAAAGATAGCCAAGAACTCTTTTCTCTCTGAGTAAAGGAGAATGGCCAGCTCAAATAAGAGCCTTTATTTCTTCCCTAGAAGTCATTTTTGGTAACATTGTGCTTTGGTTGATTAGAGTTTTCCTCTTTGAAAATTTATCAGTGTTACCAACACCTACTTGATAAGCAGTTTCAAAGATGAGGCCAAGAATATCAGAGCTATGGAGAATTAAATAACATGCAAATCTCACTTCCTTCTAAGAAATTACATATAGAGAAGTAAAGGAAGTGTAAGAGCAATTATCCATCCATTTCTACAGAACCCCAACAAAAACAAAAAAACAAAAATCAAACTCACTGCTGTGGAGTCGGACCTAACTCATAGCAACCCCTCCTTGGGTTTCCGAGGCAGTATCTTGACTCGACGGCACATAACAACAACAATCACTACAGAAGTAGATTGTCCAACCTTCCTTCCGAGGAGTGGCTGGTGGGTTTGAACCGCCAGCCTTTTGGTTAGCAGTCAAGTGCCTTAGGCACTATGCCACCAGAGCTCCTGCAACAAAAACAGGATTCCCTCAAAGTCTGGTGAGGTTGATACTTGACTAGTTGTACTGGTTCTGTTTAGCTTGTGGACCAAGAAATTAAATATTAAGAGAGAATAGACACAATATTTCATCAATGGTGTTTAAGTTGTAGACATATAACTCTGCCCCACCTGCAAGTGAGCTTCATGCTGTATGAGCAACAAACTGAAAACTGGATATATATTATCAGAGGTAGCAATTAATTTGGGTATCAATCAATTGCACTTCAGTTGCAGTCTACATCCCAAGAAGGAAACTAATCACAACACAAGAGACCTTCTCACAGCAAGATAGCACCCCTAGGTGGTTTTCATTGGTTATGTTCAAAGAAGTGTCTAGACGACCTAGATCATCTAGATGGAACTAGAGAAGGAAACCATCTAAGACTCCAGGTCACTCTCTGAGCTCATGAGTGACAAATCAATAGGCTGGGGTCCTGGTGTTTGTCTGCAGATTGGAGATCAGGTGAGAGTAGTAGGCTACCTTCACCAACACTCTCCACCCCCGACCTCCACCCCCACCCCACAGGTTCTGTCACTGAGTGGAACTATCTCAAAGAAAATGGCATGTATATTACCTGAAAAGTGTCTGGTGAGGAAAAACTTTATCGTTAGCTTTTAACTTGAAGTTTCGGCTGTCTGGTTGCTGTGGTGAAAGAGACCTACGTGGCTTTATATTCGCCTCTCTTCTACAAAATGATTTCCTTCCTTCCCTAAATTACTAAAAACTTCTTTAATCAGTACTGTTTTGTTAAAATACCATCTAATCTCTTAACAAATAACAACCATGAACCAAATACTTCTCCATCCTATAAATCAGTGGCTAATGGCTGGCTCTAGGATTACATTTTCCTTCAAAGTTGGAAAGGAAATAGGGATAACACTTTTCACTCAGGACCTTTACAGCATTAATACTGTAACACTTCTAGGAATATACTATTAAATTCAGGCAAGCCTTTTACAGATATTAAGTACTCTGTAATTACTGCTTGTTGTGACAAATTCTATTTTCAGACTTGTCCAGGATACAACTAAAATAAAATAAAATAAAATATTCCCTGACTTTTAATCTAAGCTGAACAGTCTGATCTGAACAAAACTACAGCAGGAAGGGAAATTACTTTTAAGTAGATCTTTGGCTACTGTGAAATGCGATGCTTCTGGGGAGAAATTTTAAGAAGGAATTTTTGATGTATGGAGTGGGTGTGAGAGCACAAATAAAGCTTCTTCAGCAACAACAGATTCCTTTCTTTCCTTCTATTCAGTTCAACACAAATCTCAAAAATTCTTTTGTTAAAACACATAACCTGAAATGGATACTACAGCTAGGATACATATCTTTTCTATTAAACTTGGGGCCTTAATATAAGGGCAAAGGTGGAATTATCCTCAACCTAAAGTCACACAATATTGATCCTTGAAGGAGTTCATTTCTCCATAAAGAAAAATATCCTTCCCATAAGGATTGTCAAATTTTGTGGTTGAACCAACAAGATAGCCTTTAAAAATGCTATGTTTTCAATTATTTAATCACTCATCAATCAACAGATATTTATTGACCACCTACTATGCCTGAGGGTGTGCAATGAAAAATCAAAAAATAGTAGTTCTTGCTCTTAAGAACTCTGAATCTAATTGGACAGATAAGACATTTATTGGGAGGAGATCAAGTGGCAATATGAGGCAGTCATTGATATGGGCCATATTACTAGTTGAAAGAGTAAGTGAAAGTTCAAGGGGGGGGGGAAATACTCTGGGCTGGGATGGTCAGTGAAGTCTTCTGAGGATAAACATGAGACTTACCTGATGGGCCACAGAGGCTAGGAATGTTTATAGATGTTAGCAAGTAAGATAGTTGTTTCAGAGAGGAGTAGAACTCAACTGAAGATAGTTAGTGAAATAAATGAAGATTAAGGTCAGAGACAACTATATCTATTCTCTCTCTCTCCCTCTCTCTCTCTCTCTCTCTCTTTTTCTCTCTCTTTGTCACACACACACACATACATACACACACATACACAAACTGAAAAAAAAAAAACTCACTGCCATTGAGTCATTTCTGACTCATAGCGACCCCCATTGCATTTCCAAGGCTGTAAATCTTTATGGAAGTAGATCACCCAGTCTTCCTTCTGTGGAGCAGCTGGTGGGTTTAAACCACTGACCTTCTGATTAGCAGTCAAGTGCCTTATTCGCTATGCCACCAGAGCTCCACACATAGAATATAGGAGGAGAAAGAGTTGAGAAGTAAGCATATCATACTTTCTAGCCTCTAAATGTTGAACGATTATCTGTTGTCAACTTTTTCCACTCTTTCCTCCCTTTCTTTTTTTCTTTTCTTTTTTTAGCCTTTGTCAGCTTAAGGATTGGAGCTCTGGCCACTTTCAGTTGTCCTGGAGTACTATGAAAAATGTGGAAATTCTTGTGGCTGCTTCTGAGGAATTCTAGGACTTTTAGATCTCAAAACCACAGAATACTATCCACAAAGGAGCTCAAAAAGCCACTTAGTTCATGATCCACTAAAATAAACCTGACATTGAACCTCCCAATATGGCTTTGATGCTGTAAAATCCTCTGGTGAGGACAGGAGAGAGCCTTCAATTTACTCCGTTCGGAAATTAGGTCTAAATCCGTCTGATTATGGTAGATCTTTGGCCATCCTTTGTTTGTGTTAAATGAGTTATTACACATCTAACAAGCATTTTGTTAAAATGCTGACAGCACCCGTTTGAAGACCCAATTTCAAAAATTCGAGAGCAGACTGCAGGTCAGCTGAACAGAGCTGTGTACATTGTGGTGTCTTCTCCAATTCTGTCCAGTGGACGTTAGGGAGGAACAAGACAGGAGGGAAAGAGGAAAGAGAGAAATGCCTTTCATTAAGGAGTACCCTAGGAAATTACCCAGAAGTGAATTGAATTGCAAAAGAGTCCATGTTGATTATTTTAGATTTATGTTATGTTATGCTTACAAATAGCAGTCAAATAAATTTGCTGGGCATTTAGATGAAGGAAACAGTAGTTTGGCTTTTCCAGGTTTCACTGTCTCATAAGAGGTAGTGCATTGATTTCATTTCAAATAGAATACTTAGGACTGACAGATTTAGTTTCCTAGTGTTGCTGTAACAGAAATACCACAAGTAGGTGGCTTTAGAGAACAGAAATTTATTTTCTCACAATTCTGGAGGCTGAAAGTCCAAATCAGGATCTTGGCCATGCCAATTACTTCCCTGTCATTAGTCCTGGGCATTCCTTGGTTCCTTGGTTTGTAGATGATCCTCACATGCCATCTATCTGCCTTCACCACCTCTATCATATGTCTAATCTTTTTATATAATTCAAGAGTGATTAGATTTTAAACTACCCTACTAGGGAATGATCTAGTGAAAACCTTACTTCCAAATTGGATTAAATCCACATTTTATCCATAATGAGAGCTCTGGTGGCATAGAGACTATGGCATTTGACTGCTAACCAGAAGGCTGGTGGTTCAAACCCACCAGCCACTCTGCGGAAGGAAGGTTGGGCAATCTACTTCCGTAGT
>NW_006921755.1:186490-187923 GCF_000298275.1 Orycteropus afer afer | reverse complement strand
TGTTATGTGCCATTGAGTTGGACCCGACTCATAGCAACCCCTCCTTGGGTTTCCAAGGCAGTATCACTATGGAAGTAGATTGCCCCATCTTCCTTCCGAGCAGTGGCTGGTGGGTTTGAACCGCCAGGCTTCTGGTTAGCAGTCAAGTGCCTTAGGCTACCAGAGCTCCCTTGTATGGATATACCACAATTCATTTATCCATTTTCTTTTGATGGATAATTGGGTTGTTTCCAGTTTGGGGCTATTATGAATAATGCCACTATGAACATGTCTTTTATAAGAATGCATTTCTATTAGGTATATATCTAGGAGTGAAATCATTTCACATAGAATATATGTATGCTTAGCTTTAGAAGATACGGTAGTCTCCAACTTAAAACAGAATTCTGTTCTGACAGGGTTACATCATAAATTGATTCTATGTAAATAGAATACGTCATGTTTTTCAGTCTTCATTATGATTGTATTTTATTATAAATATCTTTATAAAACATGACATTGAACATCTGCACATGAACCTCTGAGAATGATAACATCAGAAAATTACACATTGTAACATTGTATGTAGCACATATTACTAATAATAAGAAGTATAAAAAACCCAGAAGGTTGTAAGTGCAGTTCATCATAACTCAAATATGTCATAAGTTGAACACTATCTGTACTGCCAAATTGTTGTCTAAAATGATTGTACTAACCTACATTTCCACCAACAGTGTATGCGTGTGTGTTTCTACATTTTTGGCAGCACTTAGTATTGTCAATTCTTTTAACTTTAGCCATTCTGGTGAGAGTGTTAGTGGAATCACTCTTGCATTTCCCAAATAACTAATAATATTTATTGTAATTTTGGTATCTTCTTCTGTGACATCTCTGTTCAAGTCTTTTGTACATTTTTGTACTATATTGTCTCTCTTTTTCTTACTGTTTTATAGAAATTCTTTAAATATTCTGGCCAAGAATATAGTCTTTTTATGAGTACTTGACTTTTACTCTCTCAGTGGTGTCTTTTGATGACAGACGGTCTTAATTTTATTGAAGTTCAATTTGTCAATTTTTTCCATTATTGTTAGTTTTTTTTAACGTGTCTTATTTAAGAAATCTTTGTCTACCTTAAAGTCACATAAAAAATTTCTCTTATATAGTGTTCTAGAACCTTTATTAATTTTCTTTTCACATTTTGTTCTATAATCCATCTCCAATTATCTTTTTAGTATTATGTGATATAGGGTTCAAGATTCATTTTTCAAAGATACATGTACATAGTTGCATTGGCTATATATATGTATGTATATTAATGTACATACATATTTCAAGAGAGAGTCAATATATGTATGATCATTGTCAGTATAATTTGTTTCATTAAACACATTAATTATTCCTCAGATTTCAACTTCCTTGAGATTATTATATCATTCTTTTTTTTTTTTTTT
>NW_006921755.1:177321-184792 GCF_000298275.1 Orycteropus afer afer | reverse complement strand
GGCATTTGACTGCTAACCAGAAGGCTGGTGGTTCAAACCCACCAGCCACTCTGCGGAAGGAAGGTTGGGCAATCTACTTCCGTAGTGATACTGCTTCAAAAACTCAAGGAGGAATCACTATGAGTTGGATCCAACTCAACGGCAGAGTGTTTCATTTTGTTTTTCATACTTCCATGGGTGTTGATTGTGGATTCAAGTAAAGTGAAGTCCTTGTCAACTTCAATTTTTTCTCCATTTATTATGTTTCTTACTGGTCCAGTTGTGAGGATTTTTGTTTTCTTTACGTTGAGGTGTAATCTATACTGAAGACTGCAATCTTTGGTCTTCATCACTTTCAGCCAGGAAGGTTGTGTCACCTGTGTATCTCAGGTTGTTAATGAGTCCTCCTCCAATCCTGATGCCATGTTCTTCTTCATATAGTCCAGCTTCTCAGATTATTTGCTCTGCACACAGATTGAGTGAGTATGGTGAAAAGATACAACCCTGATTCACATCATTCCTGATTTTAAACTATATGCCACCCCCTTCTTCTGTTCAAGTGACAGCCTCCTGGTCTATATACAGGTTCCTCATGGGCACAATTAAGTGTTCTGGAATTCGCATTCTTGGCAGTGTTATCCAAAATTTGTTATGATCACACAGTCAAACGCCTTTGCATAGTCAACAAAACACAGGTAAACATATTTCTGGTATTTTTTTGCTTTCAGCCAAGATCCATCTGACATCAGCAGTGATATCCCTCATTTCATTTCCTCTTCCAAATCCAGCTTGATTTCTGGAAGTTTCTTGTCAATATACTGCTGCAATTATTTTTGAATTATCTTTAGCAAAATTTTACTCGTGTGTGATGTTAATGATACTGCTCGATAATTTCCACTTTCTGTTGAATCACTTTTCTTTGGAATGGACACAAATAAGGATATTTTCCAGTCAGTTGGACAGGTGGCTGTCTTCCAAATTTCTTGGCATGAACGAGTAAGCGCCTCCGGTGCTATATCCGTTTGTTGAAACATCTCAATGGGTATTTGTCAATTCCTGAAGCCTTGTTTTTTGCCAGTTCTTTCAGTGCAGCTTGGATGTCTTCCTTCAGTACCATTGGCTGTTAATCATATGCTACTTCTTGAAATAGTTGAACATACACCAGGTTTTTTTTGTATATTCACTCTGTGTATTCCTTCCATCTTCTTTTCATCATTCAATATTTTGACCATAGAATCCTTCAATATTGCAACTCAAGGCTTGAGTTTTTTTCTTCAGTTCTTTCAGCTTGAGAAATGCCAAGCATGTCCTTCCCTTTTGGTTTTCTAACTCCAAGTCTTTGCACGTTTCATTATAATACTTTACTTCGTCATCTCAAGCTACCCTTTGAAATCTTCTGTTCAGCTCTTTTATTGCATCATTACTTCCATTTGCTTTAGCTACTCTCCAATCAAGAGCAAGTCTCAAAGTCTCCTCTGACGCACATTTTGGTCGTTTTTTCCTTTCCTGTCTGTTTAATGACCTTTTGCTTTCTTCAGGTATGATGTTCTTGTTGTTATCCCACAACTCGTCTGGTTTTCAGTTATTGGTATTCAGTGAATCAAATCTATTCTTCAGATGATCTCCAAATTCAGCTGGGATATAATCAAGGTCATATTTGGCTCTCCTGGACTTGTTTTAATTGTCTTCAGCTTCAACTTGAACATGCATATGAGCAGTTTATGGTCTCTTCTGTCAGTTCCTGACCTTGTTTTGGCTGAAGATACTGAGCTTCTCTACCACCTCTTTCCTCAGATGTAGTCAATCTCTTTTCTGTGTATCCCATCTGGTGAGATCCACAGGTATAGTTGCTGTTTATGTTGTTGAAAACAGGTATTTGCAATGAATAAGTCACTTGTCTTACACAATTCTATTATGCAATCTCTGACATAATTTCTATCACCAAGACCATATTTTCCAGTTACCAATTATTCTTGTTTCCAACTTTCCAATCACCAGTAATATTCAATACATTTTAATGGCTTGTTTGGTCAATTTCAGACTGCAGACATTGGTAAAAAAAAAAAAGTCTTCGATTTCTTCATCTTTGGTTTTCGTGGTTGATGTAAAAATTTGAATAATAGTATTATTAACTGTCTTCCTTGTAAGCATATGGATATTATCCTATCACTGACAGCACTGTACTTTAGGATAGACCTTGAAACATTCCTTTTGATGATGACTAACATGCCATTCTTCTTCAGTTTATCATTCTCTGCATAGTAGACCATATAATTGTTTGATTCAAAATGGCCAATACCAATCTACCTCAATACACACTAACACCTAGGATATCTAACTTTATGCATTCCATTTCATTTTTGACAACTTCTATTTTGCCTACACTCATACTTTGTACATCCCATGTTCTGTTTATTAATGGATGCTTTCAGCTGTTTCTTCCCATATTGAATTGTGCCACATCAGCAAATGGAGGTCCCAAAAGCTTGACTCCATCCATGTCATCAAGTTTTACTCTACTTTGACGAAGCAGTTCTTCCCCAGTCACATTTTGAGTGCCCTCTAACCTAAGGGACTCATCTGGCACTGTATCAGGCAATGTTTCAGGGCTACTCATAAAGTTTCCAGTAATATATCAGACAGTATTTCACTGCTATTCTTAAGGTTTTCAGTGGCCAATTTTTTCAGAAGTGGCTGGCTCTGTTCTTCCCAGTCTGTCTTAGTCTAGAAGCTCTGATGAAACCTTCCACAATGGGTGACCCTGCTGGTATTTGAAATACAGGTGGCATAGCAATATGCAAGCAACCACAGTATGACAGACTGACAGATGTGAATGTTATAAAGGAGCTTTTAAAATTAAATTTTAGCCATTTGAGTTTGTGGCATTTAGAAAAATAGTCTATTAAAATCTGGAATTAGACCTAGTCATTTTCATAACCTTTGGAAAAAGCTGAACACATTACTACAAATTAACATGTCTTAATAATTCATTTACTGCAATTAGCAGTTTTCATTTTTTTAGAAGTGAAAAAAAATACATACACAGCTATACATACTTGAAAACTCAAGAAATTTTTGCATTACATCAAACCAAAACCAAACTCACTGCTATCAAGTCAAGCCTGACCCATAGCAACCCATCCTTGGGTTTCTGAGGTGGAATCACTACAGAAGTAGATGGTCCAGCCTTCCTTCTGAGGAGAGACTGATGGGTTTGAACCACCAGCCATCTGGTTAGCAGTTAAATGCCTTAGGCACTATGCTACCAGAGCTCCTATTATATCAAACAGTACTTGTTATTTTAAAAATTTATCAAAAATAATTTATTTTGAAGAATGTTTATTGTATGGTACTGCTAAAGAAAAAAGTATTCATTTTGTTTATTTCTGTATCAATAATTTCTTCAAGATATTTATTTGTCTAAGAGTATCCTCATTAACTTCTTGCAAGGAATTGACACTCTCCATACATCTAAATACAACTGTCTCTTTTTTTTTTTTTTTTCTTTTTCTTTTTTTAGGCAACTGTCCTGAAATGCCTAACGTGAAACGGGTTTATTGATGTCTTCCAGGACTTCAATTGCAAGAACAACTTTATCTCCTAGACAGATAGACACTACACAAATGTTTAGTTTACTCCATATCACATAGTTAACAAGGTTCTTACAGGTTCAAGGAAAATAGATTGTAAGACTTTGCCAGAAGGACTTAACATTCTAGAAAATTAACAGATAATTCTGAAGAGACTGAAATTTTAAAAATAACCATCACTTAGACAATCCTACAGGAAAAGTAAAATGGACATTTTAGAAAAGAATGAGACTAAATGTAAAAGGCAAGGAAAGGGTTTTTGTGTTTTAATTCCTATTCAGTAACTACATCTATTCTCAGAAGATTGCTTACATATTATAATTGCCCTCATTTCTGACCTAGCAATCCAAAACTATTATTCCAGAATGTTCAGACTATGGGAAAACCTGATGAAAATAGTTCTTTCATCTGACTTAAGTGTTTCCCTTGAATGTTAAGTATAACTTTCAACTTAACTTTAAAAATGCAGTTCATCTGTAAGCTGTGCTCTTCCGTGCTCCTCCCTCCTTACACTGCCACTGAGAAAAGGCAGTAATAAAGCAGCTTTCCATGCTCATCATAAGTATACGTCCTGGCTGCTTTTACTGACTTCCAATGGGCTCTGTCTGGAAGGACATTACAAGACTCTGACATTTACAACTCTCCAGGCAAATGAGAGCAAAAAGAAGAGCTTCTGAATCTTAAAACTGTTTACCAGCTGCTGCAAAGGTCAGCTTTGGGCACCCACAATACACATTCAAAAGTCTTTTCTCCTTTTCTCACGTCAAGCTGTAAAATGCAAAAGCTACACAATAGCTGCAACATATTGCCAAACTAAATGAAAGCATGAGGAAGAAATTACATGTAGTTCTGTGAGAAATGGAGTCTTGAAAGACCAGTTCTTTGCTCAGATCCCATGAGTTAAACAGCTTAAAAGCAGACATTGTGGTTATGCTTCCACGCCATGTGGTGTTTACTAAGTTCTTACTGGACATCCTAAAACACTTAAGCTTAAAGGGTTTAGGTTGTCTTCACAAGCCGTCATTTGGAGAGAACAACTTTATCTTTGCGGGAGACACGGGATGCAATTTTGGATTCCCTCTCTCTTACTTTACAAGCAGCTTATCAAATAGTTCTCAAGCAAATTGCATGGGAAAATAAACGATTTCATGAAGAAGAATTATTGTGGTTTTGAATTCTAAGGCCAGAGGTTTCAGTCAGGTGACGGTCTAAGTTAACAGGAATTATAAAGGAGTTAAAACCGAGTTCATCAAATGTCAAAAGGGTCTAAGAGACACATCCTGACCTGGGACTTGCAGGGAGATGCCAACACATTTCAGATATGAGGATTTGTTACAATGGTAAAGAAATTAACATTTCAGGCCAATGGTGAAAGAGGTAGGAGCAGAGGTCAGAGGGTACCTAGAAAGGGATTTTCCAATCCAGGGATTATGCCTTAAACCAAAAAACCAAACTCACTGCTGCTGGATCTGACTCATAGTGACCCCTCCTTGGATTTCCGAGGCAGTATCACTACAGAGGTACATTGCTCCATCTTCCTTCTGAGGAGTAGCTGGTGGGTTTGAACCGCCAGCCTTCTGGCTAGCATTCCAATGCCTTAGGCCCTACGCCACCAGAGCTCCTGGATTATGCCTGAGGGTAAAAAACATTCTCTTTATTACAGGGACTACTTGGAGGGCAGACCCAGGTAGTGTTGATCAATGCAGGAGACCTGGGTCTGATTCCTGGCCAATATACTCCATGCAAGGAGCTCTGGTAGCGTAGTGCCTAAGGCACTTGACTACTAACCAGAAGGCTGGCGGTTCAAACCCACCAGCCACTCCTCAGAAGGAAGGTTGGGCAATCTACTTCCGTAATGATACTGCCTCAGAAACCCAAGGAGGGGCCGCTATGAGTCGGGGCTGCCTTGACAGCACATAATAACAACATACTTTGTGCACAGCCACCATCCGACTGTCAGTGAAGGCTTGCATGTTTCTATGACACTGTACAGGTTTTAGTGAAGCTTCCAGACTCAGACAGACCAGGAAGAAAGACCTGGTGATCTACTTCTGAATATAAACCAATGAAACCTCTATGGATCACAAAGGTTAGATCTGCAACCAATCATGGGAATAATGCAGGACTAGGCAGTATTTTGGGAGTTCTGGTGGCGTAGTGCCTAAGGCATTTGACTGCTAACCAGAAGGCTGGTGGTTCAAACCCACCAGCCCCTCCTCAGAAGGAAGGTTGGGCAATTTACTTCTGTAGAGATACTGCCTCAGAAACCCAAGGAGGGGTCACTATGAATCAGATACAACACAACGGCAGTGAGTTTGGTTTGATTTTAGGCAGTATTTCATTCTGTTGCTCATCCATGGGGTCACCATGAGTCAGAGCCAACTCCAGGGCAGCTAACAACACCACCTTGGAGGAAATTGTGAGGATAATAGAATTTTTGAACTGACATGAACATAGAAATATTCATAAACCACCCACAGATCATGCCTCACCTTTGCTTAAAATCCTTCAGGAGCTTCCCATTGTTCTTCATATGGAACCCATGGCCTTGCCATCCAATATCTACACATCCCTGCACCGTCTGGTCCTGCAGGCTCTCCCTAAACTAGATTACCTATAAAAATCACATGGGGATCTTGTTAAAATGTAGATTCTCATTCAGTTTATCTGGGATGGAAATGCAAATTCTCAACAGGGAGTTGAACCAGAATAAACTGGTTGAAAATCCTGCCCTAAACTCTCTCTCTCTCTCTCTCTCTCTCTCTCCTGTCAGTTCCTTGCCACCTCAAGGCCTCTGCCCATCATGCTGCTTCTGTGTACAGGCTCTTTCTTTACCTCTCACTGGGCTTATTCATCATCATTTATAATTATTTCATTCTGTTGGGTTGTTTTTATCTATTCCTACTACACAATAATCATCATAAAGACCATATGTCTCTTGTTCTCCAATTTATCATCAGGATTTATTTACACTACTTGCTTCCTGGTAGGTTCTACACAAATATTTGCTTAACAAAAGAATATAAATGAAAGCATCAAGGTCAGAAGAGGTAGTAATTTCCTCCCACCAGCTTTCCCAAATCATTAATAGCAGAACTAGGCTGAGCCCTCAGGTTTCCTGAGGAACTCTGATTCCCAAGGATGGTGAGCATATTCTCACGTTAGAGTTATCAGCATTTATGTGAGAGTTAGGGAGCTCAGGTGGAGTAGTGCCCGAGGCATTTGACTGCTAACCAGAAGGCTGATGGTTCAAACCTACCAGCCACATCTTAGAAGGAAGTCTGGCCAATCTACTTCCATAGAGATAACCACCTTGGAAATCCAAGGATGGCTCACTGTGAGTCAGACCAATTTGAAGGCAGTGAGTTTGGTTTGGTTTTTTGGTATGCAAGAGTCATGTCTTCGTTTGCATTTATGCTTTTTAGAGAGATCATTCAAGGGAAGAAGATTTGAGGATGACATGGATAAAAGCCAGGCCTTCAACCCAGTTCATTATGGTTGGAACCCTGATGAGAATTTGCATTTGTACCCCAGATATACTGAATCAGAAGCTACAATTTAACAAATTCCCTAGGTGAATCTTATAGATCACCAGGTGTTGCTTAACTATACATTCTTATGTATATATAAGCATCACCAGAGAATCTTGTTAAAATGTAGATTGTGATTCAGTATAAGCCAAAAAAAGCAAACTCACTGCTATCCAGTCGATTCTGACTCATGGCATCCCCCATTGGGTTTCCAAGGCAGCAAATCTTTACAGAAGTAGATTGTCCAGTATTCTTTCCATGGAGGGGCTGGTGGGTTTGAATCTCCAACCTTCTGGTTAGCAGCCAACTGCGTTAGTCACTGCACCACCAGAGCTCCTTGTGATTCAGTACAACCAAAAATCACTGCTGTCA
>NW_006921755.1:162687-177141 GCF_000298275.1 Orycteropus afer afer | reverse complement strand
GTTGTGTGCCCTCAAGTCAGACCCGACTCATAGCGACCCCTTCTTGGGTTTCCGAGGCAGTATCACTACAGAAGTAGATTGCCCCATCTTCCTTCTGAGAAGTGGCTGGTGGGTTTGAACTGCCAGCCTTCTGGTTAGCAGTCAAGTGCCTTAGGCACTATCTACCAGAGCTCTTGTGCCACCTGAGTATATTAGGGGTGAAATACAAATTCTCAGTAGAGGTCCAACCAGAATAAACTGGTTCAAAGCCCTGATTGAAGCCAATTATCCTAGGGCTACAGGAAGGTCAGATGAATTCTATGTAGACAATTAACCTTTCCCTTAGACTGAGTCATGCCACCTCCCAGGTTCACTTCATGATCAGCCTCCTGTCTCTTCCCAGAGCTACTTCTCAAGTCCTGTAGTTGCTAGTCGTCACATACTGGTTTTTCTGGTTTTCTTATTGCTGGTACATGCTCTGAAGCCCTGGTGGTACAGTGATTAAGCCCTTAGCTGGTAACTGAAACATCAGGAGTTCAAACTCACCAACTACTCTGTGGGAGAAAAGACCTGGCAAACTGCTCCCATCAAGTTTATAGCCTAGGAGATCCTGTGGGGCAATTCTACTTTACCCTAAAGGGTCTCTATGTGTTAGAATCTACTGGATGGCACATAACAAAACAATACATGTTCTGCCCTTTATAACGGCCTATCTATACACTAAAACAATTGCTTTTGGGTGGATTTGCAGCTTTTAATTTCCAGTGCTCATTTGCTTGGGGAAGCAAGGAGAGAAGGGACAAGGTGGTAAATAGCATTAAACTCTCAGCCTAGGTAGGAAGCTAGCTGCTTCCCAACTATTATCTTGGCTCTGAGGAGCTCTGGTGGCGTAGTGTCTAAGGCATTTGACTACTAACAAGAAGCCTGGTGGTTCAAACCCACCAGCCATTCCTTGGAAGGAAGATTTAGCAATCTACTTCCATAGTCATACTGCCTTGGGAACCCAAGGAGGGGTTGCTATGAGTTGTAACCGACTGAACAGCAGTGAGGGTTTTTTTTTGTTGTTGTTATTATTTTATCTATTTATTTATTTATGGTGTCTTGGCTCTGCCTATGCTAGAAAAAGGAAAATAGTTTATTTATTTATCTTTTAGTTAATATGTTCAAGGAAATCTAAATCCTAGTTTTTCAACTCCTAAGAGAATCTTCAGTAGCATAAAGGGTGTTACAACATTCTAAAGTTTCAAGAAACGAAAACACTTAAACTAATAAACATGTCACACAATACTTTGTGGGTTCTGGGTAAGGGTAATGTCATGAAATCAAAGCAATGATCAGCTTCTAAAACTCCCAAGACAATGATCATCCCAGGCTAAGTGATTTATTGTTGATATTTTCTTTTTTTTTTTTCTTTAATGTCCTCTTTCTTCAATAATCATCTCATTTATGTGCACAGATCTTTTTGTAGGCAATAATAATAACTGCTCTTTACTGAATCACTAATGTTATGGATTGAATTGTGTCCCCCCAAAATATGTGTTGGAATTCTAACCCCTATACTTCCTGTTAGGGAATATGTTTTTTTGTTACGTTAATGAGACCATATCAGTGAAGGGTGTGTCCTAAACCTAATTATGGTTGAGTTATAAAGGGAGCAGATTAGACACAGAAGCAGGCTCAGATGGGAAGAAGATAGATATCACCTGAATATCACCAAGGAACTGAGGAACACCAGGGCTACAGAAGCTGAAATAGACAAATATCTTCCCACACAAGAGAAAGAGGGAGCGGGTGGACCAGGTTTGCTGGTCCGATAGAGCTTGGTGGAACCACTGAGACTATGGCCCCTACCTGCCCTTCAGGTCTGGAATCGAACCCACGCCTGTGTCTTCCAGCCAAACAATAGACAGGCATATGAGTTGAACATTTACCTGAGGTAGATACACTCCTTGGAGAGAACAAGCATGGGAGAAAGAAGGGCTGCTTATGCACAGGGAGACAGCTCAGGGGGCAGGAGTGCATGGAGGGATGGACACAGGGAAGAGGTAACTATCAGGAAAAAGTAGGAGGGGAGATGTTGCATAGTGGTAAATTGTGGTCAATGTCATGAGACAAAGTATATGTGAACTGCTATATGGAAAGTGTATTTGGTCTGTAAATTTTCACCCAAATCACAATAAAAAAAGAGAGAGAGAGAGAGAGAGAGAGAGCCCTTTCCGGGATCCTATGCCCTGCATTCAGACTTTTAACCTCCTAAATGTGAGAAAATAAATTTATGATCTTCAAAGCCACCCACTTGTGGCAGCACTAGGAAATTGAGATAACTGCTATGTGTCAGGTACTTGCCAAACAATACTGGCTCTAAGCCTTACCAAAATGGATGTCAGAAGAGATTCTGAAACTTGCTTTTGAATAGAGAATAACTAAAGTAAATGGAAGAAATGATGAAGTAAAAAGGCTGAGCAGAAGATTTCAAAGGGCTCCTTGAGAAGACAAAGTAAAATATTATAATGAAACATGCAAAGACTCGGAGATAGAAAACCAAAGAGGAAGAAAACACTCAGCATTTCTTAAGCTTAAAGAACTGAAGAAAAAATTCAAGCCTCAAGTTGCAATACTGAAGGATCTATAAGCAAAAATATGGAACAATAAAGGAAACATCAAAAGAAGATGGATGAAATACACAGTCGCTGTACCAAAAAGAATTGGTCAACATTCAAACATTTCAGGAGGTAGCATATTATCAAGGACCAATGATATTGAAGGAAGAAGTCCAAGCTGCATTGAAGGCACTGGCAAAACATAAGGTTCTAGGAATTGATGGAATATCAATTTGAGATGTTTCAACAAACAGATGCAACACTGGATTTGCTCAAGTATGTATTACACCAAGAAATTTGAAAGACAGCTACCTGACCAACCAGCTGAAAGAGATCTATGTTTGTGCCCATTCCATAGAAAGGTGATCCAACAGAATGCAAAAATTATTGAAAAATATCATTAATCTTATACATGCAAGTAAAATTTTGCTGAAGATAATTTTAAAATGGTTGCAGCAATATATAAGGAAATGTCAGAAAATCAAGCCAGATTCAGAAGAGGACGTGGAATGAGGGGTGTCATCACTCATGTTAAATGGACCTTGGCTCAAAACAGAGAATACCAGAGAGGTATTTACTTGTGTTTTATTGACTTTGCAAATGTATTCAACCAGGTTGATCCTAACAAATGTAGATAACATTATGAAGAATGGAAATTCTAGAACACTTAATTATTATAATTAAGAACCTGTAATAGACCAAGAGGCAGTCATTTGAACACAACATGGGGATACTATGTGGTTTAAAATAAGGAAGGCATGTGCCAAGGTTACATCCTTTCAAACTATATGTTGTTGTTGTTATGTTCCGTCGAGTCGGACCCAACACATAACGACCTCTCCTTGGGTTTCCGAGGCAGTATCACTATGGGAGTAGATTGCCCAACCTTCCTTCCGAGGAGTGGCTGGTGAGTTTGAACCACCAGCCTTCTGGTTAGCAGTTAAGTGCCTTAGACACTACGCTACCAGAGCTCCTTTCAAACTATAAGCTGAGAAAATAATCTTAGAAACTGGACTATATAAAGAAGAATGCAGCATCAGGATTGGAGGACAACTCCTTAAAAACCTATGATATGCAGATGACACAACTTTGCTTGCTGAAAGTGAAGAGGTCTTGAAGCAGTTACCAATGAACATTGAAGACTACAGCATTCAGTGTGGATTACATCTCAACATAAAGAAAACAACAATCCTCACAAGCAACATCATGATAAACAGAAAAGATTGAAATTGTTAAGGATTTCATTTTACTTGGATCCACAATCAATGCCCATTGAAGCAGCCGTCAAGAACTCTAATGACGTATTTTGCATTGGGCAAACCTGCTGCAAAAAAGACCTGTTTATAATGTTTAAATATATGTATGTATATATATATACATGTGTATATACATATATATATATGTATATATATATGTGTGTGTGTGTGTGTGTATATACATATGTGTATATATATGTGTGTATATATGTGTGTGTGTGTGTGTGTGTATATATATATATATATATATATATATATATATATCACTCTGAAGATTAAGGTTCACCTGACTCAAACCATGATATTTTCAATTGTCACCTGTGTTAGACTGGGTTCTCTAGAGAAACAAAAACTAGCAAAGCTTATAGAGAGAGAGAGAAAAAAAAAATTATCTTAGGAAAATGGCTCACAAACGTACAGAAGCCAGCAAGTCCAAAGTCCCTGGACGAAACGTCGGGCTGGAGGCAGCCTTAGCTTCTGCAACTGCAGGGAGCCAAGAAACTCAAGGCCAGCAGGCAGTACACTGGCTGTTGACTCCAACGAAAGACGAATCCAAGATCTCCAGGCACTCACGGAAGGTTGTAGGCAGCACACCAGAGTCCCAATCCACGGAAGAATGTCTCTCTTCCCAGGATGTCCCTGGATATCCTGGAAGCAGGCCACACCCCTAGGGAAACGCCCCTTGGCAGATTGGCCACTCAGAACACAGTCATCCGATCCCATCATGGGAACAACCACACAGAACTGGGGTCCAGCCAAGTTGACACACAGCTCCAACTATCACATCACCTATGCATGCGAAAACTGGACAATGAATAAGGAAGACCGAAGAAAGATTCATGTCTTTGAATTATGGTGTGGCAAAGAATACTGAATATACCATTGACTGCCAAAAGAACAAACAGGTCTATCTTGGAAGAAGTACAGCCAGAATGCTCCTTAGAAGAAGGATGGCAAGACTTCATCTCATGTATTTTGGATGTGCCATCAGGAGGGACAAGTCCCTGGGTAAGGACTTGGACGGTCAACGAAAGAGAGAAAGACCCTCAGTGAGATGGAGTGACACAGTGACTACAACAGTGGGCTCAAACATAGCAACAACTGTGAGTATGATGCAGGACCAGACACTGTTTTGTTCTGCTGTACATACAGTTATAGACTATGAGTCAGAATCAACTTGACAGTACCTAAAAACAATGAATCCTTACAATTGCCTTAGTAGGTAAGTATGATTGAAAATGTCTCAAATGAGAAAATTGACATTTAGAGAAGTAAGTTATTCAAAATCACATAGCAAGTAAGGTCTATCAGACAGACCCTCCAAGCCTGCACCTTTCATCAGTGGCTGTGCTCCAGGGAGCTGAGTGTGGTGCTTTAGTCCATCCTCCACACACTCACTCTTCATCAGCTCCAACACACAGTCTAAGCATGTTAGTTACTGAGTGCTGCTATACCAAATACTACAACTGGGTGGCTTTAACAAACAGAAATTTATTTTCTCACAGTTTAGGGGGCTAGAAGTCTGAATTCAGGGTGCTGGCTCTAGAGGAAGGCTTTCTCTCTTGGTCAGTCCTGAAGGAATGTCCTTATCTCTTGTGAGCTTCTGCTCCTGGGTGATATTATGTGAGGTGGCAAGTGTCTTCCCCCATCTCTAGTTTGCTTGCTTGTTTAATCTCTTTTATATTTCAAAAGAGATTACCTCAAGACACATCCTACACTAATCTTACCTCATTAACATAACAAAGACAACCCATTCCCAAAGAGGATAATGACCACAGCCATAGAGGTTATTATGTACAACATATACTTTGGGGCGACATAATTCAATCCATAATATTAAGAAAAATCTGGTGTTTGCTCTGCAAATCCTGCTTCAGAATAATTCACCTGATCCCCTCACCCTCTTCCAACAAGTTTGCCACCTCTAAGTTTATTCTACATAGAAATTCTAGAGATGACAGTACATTGCATTATGTCATTTTACATCCAAAGCAAAATAAAGTTCTGTGGTAATTTGGGCTTGAACCATTCTATTCAGAGTGTAGTGTACCAGATGTTGCACCAGAGGCTAGTAAAATAAAGTTTTGAACAACAGACTGAGTCTTTTTATTCATTTTCCCCAACCTTCTGTGAATCCATGGTGCCCTTGTTTGGTGCTACCTACCAATTGTTAAGGAGAGCAGTGGTAATTCAGTGGTAGAATTCTCACCTTCCATGTGGGAGATAAGGGTTTGATTCCCAGCCAATGCACCTCAAGCCCCACCAACATATCAGTGGAAACTTATGTGTTATTCTGATGCTGAACAGGTTTCAGTGCAGATTCTGGATTAAGGACTAGAAGAAAGGGCTGGCCGTCTACTTCTGAAAATCAGCCAACAGAAACCATTGTGATCCAATTTCATTGTGCAGTGGCTGATTTGACTGCAGCTACCACAACACTCAATTGTGAACTGAACTAGGATATGGGGTACATTTGATCTTTCAGAGACAAAAATAAATAAATAGGTCCTTGGGGTGCCCATAATTACTTTGTTCAGTATGAACAGAAACCCAAGTAAAATGTGTCTAATTTATGTTCATATTTCTAAATATCTTATTGCTAGCAGCAAAAAGAAGTAGCAGCTGAGGATATTAAAGTCATCCCTGTTACAGAGCTCCTCTCCAGTTGCTCTCTCTATGGATCAGCCTTCTTGCAGCTAGCTTTATTTCTTCCAACCAAAATAACCCAACAAATCCCATGTCCTCATAAAATTAAAGCAATATATCACTAGGCAAGTACTAAAAATCATAATTTTAAAGACTATGTAATAATATTTATAATGCTTTTCAAGGATCCCTGGTGGCACCGTCGTTAAAGTGCTCAGCTGCTAACTGAAAGATTGGTGATTCAAAACCAATAGCTGCTTGATGGGAGAAAGATGTGACAGTCTGCTTCTGTAAAGATTTACAGCCTTGGAAAACTTATGGAGCAGTTCTATTTTCTCCTATAGGGATGCTAGAAGTTACAACCAACTCAAGGCAATGAGTTTCATGGGTTTTGGAATGCTTATGGCCAATGTAAAAACAGAAACAAAATTTTGTCTATGCTATCCTGTCAGAAACAGGACTTCAAACTGTTTCATTCCAATTCAGTCACTGGGGATCTTATTTAAATGTAGGTTCTTATTCAGCATATCTAGGGTAGAAATATAAATTCTCAGCAGGGAGTTGAACCAGAATGAACCAGTTCAGGCCCTGGTCAAAAGAATATTTTTTAAATTTTTTCAGGTTCCCTCAGTATTTTCTTTTATTCCTTGACTCTTCCCTCTGTTCAAATAGCAAATAAAAACTTCTTCACCTCAGGAAAATGTCAGGACAGCAGCAAGCAGAGTAAAGTAGACTTTTGAGACTTTAATGTTTCTTAAATCTAGTTCCTTAAGAGAACAGAAAGAACTTAGATTAGAAAGAAAGATTGGGAAAGGGCAGTTGGGGGAAAGTCAGAGAGAGCAGAAACACTGGTATGTACCAGAGAGAGAAATCTATGCTTCACTTCACAAGCTGAGCTCTAGAGAGGAAACAAGGAAGAAACAGTGTTATGAGTAGCCTCCACTAGCCTGAGACCAGAAGAAGCATATGGTGCCTGGCTACCATTATTGAGCTCTCTGACCCAAGATCACAGTTTAAAGTCCTGGACAAAATAGGAGATAAATGTAGATAAAAATTGAAAATTATAAAAATCACCAGACTCACTTGTCTGATAGAAATTGGTGGAACCCCTGAGACTATGGCCCTTAAACATCCTTCAAACTTAGAACTTAATCCACCTCTGGGGACCAACTTTCAGCCAAACATTAGACCTATAAAGTGACTAATAACACTCATCAGGAACATACTCCTCAGAACAATCAACCATATGAGACCAAAAGGGCACTATTTGCCCAAAAACAAAGTTCAGAAGGCAGGAAGGGGCAGGAAAGAAGGATGAATGGAAACAGGGAACCCAAGGAGGAAGTGAGAAGAATGCTGTTTCATGGAGGGCATTGCTCAACTTGTGCCATTGTGTATAAAACGTTGAATACGAAATTAATGTGTTCTGTAAACTTTCGCACAAATCACAACAAAATGTTCAACTGAGAAGTGAAATAAAAGAAATAGTGGTATAGTAAGTGGTTGAGGCTTATGTGTTGCTGTGATGCTGAACAGGTTTCAGCAGAGCTGCCAGAGTAAGACTAACTAGGAAGAAAGGCCTGGACCTCTACTTGTGAAAAAGCAGCCAATGAAAACCCTATGGATCACAGTGGTCCTATTGCAACTGATCATGGGGATGATGGAGGACTGGGCAGCATTTTGTTTTGTTGTACATGGAATTGTATGAGTAGGGGGCTGACTGGGAGCTCTGGTAGCATAACGCCTAAGGCACTTGACTGCTAACCAGAAGGCTGGTGGTTCAAACCCACCAGCCACTCCTCAGAAGGAAGGTTGGGCAATCTACTTCCTTAGTGATACCGCCTCGGAAACCTAAGGAGGGGTCACTATGAGTTGGGTTTGACTCGACAGCACATAACAACAACAGTGGGGCTGACTTGATGGCAGCTAACAACAAGAAGTGATCAAGAGTAGTATAGAGTTTGCTATCCCTGGTGTGGAGCTGAGCAATGATTCCCCACACCCAAAAATGGCACGAAAAGAGGCCAAAGTTCAGGTGGAGCCATATGGAAGGTTGGGAAATCTACTTCCTTAGTGATACCGCCTCGGAAACCTAAGGAGGGGTCACTATGAGTTGGGTTCGACTCGACAGCACATAACAACAACAGTGGGGCTGACTTGATGGCAGCTAACAACAAGAAGTGATCAAGAGTAGTATAGAGTTTGCTATCCCTGTTGTGGAGCTGAGCAATGATTCCCCACACCCAAAAATGGCACGAAAAGAGGCCAAAGTTCAGGTGGAGCCATATGGATGAGAACAAGGGGTTTCCTCAACAGTCACCATACAATGGCACTCAAGAATCAAAACAATTAGGATGATAGATATCTGAGCAGATGCCAGTATGGACAGATGACATTGAAGAGCAGATGTAAAAGGGGGAAGCCCAATAAATTGACTAAAATTAAGTTTCCACCATTCCCAGAACACTGAATTGAATATATTGAAACAGAAAGGAGTACATTGAGTCAAGGAAATGTAAAGAAAATTAGATGGCTTGCTCTTTTTGCATTTAAGGACTAAATTCATACCTGTTTATTGTTAGGTGCTGTTGTGTTGACTCTGACTCATGGTGATCTTATGTATAAAAGAGCAAAATGTTGCCCAGTCCTGCACCATCCTCAGAATGTCATGTTATTAGGAGCGGACCAGTTCCCGGAGAAGGATGTCATGCTAATTAAAGCAGAGGGTCAGTGAAAAAAACGAAGACCCTCAATGAGAGGAGTTCACACAGTGCCTACAACAATGGGCTTAAACATGGCAAAGATTATGAGAATGGCACAGGATTAAGCAGTGTTTTGTTCTAATGTACATTGGGCAGCTGTAAATTGAAAGGGACTCAACGACACCGAATAACAACCCTGTGATTAAAACCGTAAGTAAAATGTATAAAATGGCATGGAGAAATGAGGAAAACTTGTCTTAAATTCTTTGAATCTCCTTTTCTTTGACTTCAAAATAAGAATAATAGAAATGCCTATTATTCAAAAATTGTGTGCACAAAAAGAAATAATAAATTACAATCAGATGATAATAAAGTAGTTATTTGTTGGAACTGTTGGATTGTGAGTTTTCTTCTTCTTTCTTGTTTATGCTTGTCTTGTTATTTCTATTGTTTTAAGAAATAAAAAGGGAAAGAAGAGAAAGAGGAAAAAAAAAGGAAGTAAGGAAGGGAGAAAAGAAGCTTTAAGTCTAGTTGGGTGGTTAGAACATGGGACCTATGGTAAAAGATGAAGATAGAAATGTGGATTGAGGTGAAATTTTAGAGAAACTCAGACTAAGAAATTTGGACTGTATTCTATAATCAAGAGGTTTTAAAATATGACAATAACTTGACCAAATTTATGTTTAAAAACAACACCCTGATAGTTTTGTAGTGGGATTCCTATGAACTAAAAACCAAACTTATTGCCATTGAGTTGATTCTAACTCGTGATGAATCCATGTTTCAGAGTAGAACTGCTTCATAGGGTTTTCTTAGATGTAATCTTTACAGGAGCAGATCACCAGGCCTTTCTTCAGCAGTGTTGCTGGGTAGGTTCAAACCACCAACCTTTAGCTTAGTCCAAACTGAAACCCACTGCCATCAATTCAAACTCATAGCAACACTGTAAGACAGAGAACTATCCCATAGGTTTCCAAGGCTGTAATCTTTACAATAGCAGACTGCCACATCTTTCTCCCATAGAGCAGCTGATGGGTTCAAATAGTCAAACTTTTGGTTAGAAGCTGAGCACTGAGCTATAGTAGAGTGCAACTGTTGTGGCTCCCAGGGGTCATCCTAAGAACAGAGGCAGAGAAATCAATTCCCAGGCTACTGTAATAATCCAAACAAAAATCATGGGGGCAACTCACACAGTGGCAGCAGGAATGAAGAATAAGAGAATGAAAGAGCTCTGTAAAAAACCATTGCCAACGAGTCAATCTGCACTCACAGCAACCCTATAGGACAGAGCAGCCATAGGGTTTCCAAAGCTATAAATCTTTACAGAAGCAGACAGCCTCATCATTCACCCATGGAGCAGCTGTTGGGTTCAAACTATCAACTCTTCAGTTAGCAGCCAAATGCCTTAACCACCATGCCACCAGAGCTCCTAAGAGCTCTTTAGGAGGTAACAATTTAGTGAATAGTAGTTCTGTGGATGGAATCATCACTGAGAAGGATCCTGAAAGATGGAATCTTCAACCTCTGCTTGAAGGAAATGAGCCTTTAATTTAAAAAGATGTTGAACAGCTTGTGTGTCATTTTGAAAGTGGACAGAGCTAAAAGCTGCTAGTGAATGCTGGTCACTTAATTAAAACCACATAGTAGCCACTACTCTACAGCTACAAACATGCTATCCTGGGCCTCTTGGCCTCCTAGTCCCACTACCACAAGCTACCTGACAGTTGATAGGAAGGAAATACCTCTAATCAGAGCAAAAGATAGTGCTGAAGCTTCCAGTTCCTCACTGGGAGGATACTCCTGACTAGAAAAAGAAGAGCTGAGTTGAGAAATCCTGACTCCATTTTCCTGAGATTTGTTGTCTTCTTGCAGCTTCTCCTTTTACCATATTCTAACTCCATGGAGTGTTGTTGTTGTTGTTGTTGTCAGGTGCCACCAAGTCATCTCCAACTCATAGAGACCCTATGCACAGCAGAACAAAACACTGCCTGGTCCAGCACAAGCTCCAAGATCCTTGTTATACTGGAGCCCATTGCCATAGCCACTATGTCAATCCATCTCGTTGAGAGCCTTCCCCTCTTTTGTCGACCCTCCACCTTACCAAGCATGACACCCTTCTCCAGAGAATGGTCCCTTCTGACAATATGACGAAAGTAGGTGAAACGAAGTCTGGCCCTTCTCGCTTCCAAGCAGCATTCCGGCTGTACTTCCTCTGGGACAGATTTGTGAGTTCCTTTAGCAGTCCATGGTACTTTCAGCATTCTTCGCCAGCACTGCAACTCAAAAGCATCAACCCTTCTTTGGTCTTCCTTATTCATTGTCCAGCTCTCACATGCATATGAGGTGATTGAAAATATCATGGCTTGTGTCAGGTGTACCTTAGTCCTCAAGGAGACATCTTTGCTCCTCAGCACTTGAAAGAGGTCCTTTGCAGCCGATTTGCCCAGTGCCAGATTTGACTGCTAACCAGAAGGCTGGCGGTTCAAACCCACCAGCCGCTCCTTGGAAGGAAGGTTGAGCAATCTACTTCCGTAGTGATACCGCCTCAGAAACCCAAGGAAGGGTCACTATGAGTCAGTTCTGACTTGAGGGCACATAACAACAACAACAACATACATTGTCTGATATCCTGACTGCTGCTTCCATTGGCATCGATTGTAGATCCAAGCAATGTGAAGTCTTTGACAATTTCAATCTTTTCTCCATTTATCATGACGCTGCTTATAGGTCCAGTTGTGGGGATTTTTGTTTTCTTTATATTGAGATATAATCCATACTGCAGGCTGTAATCTTCAGTCTTCATCAGTAAGTGCTTCAAGTCATCCTCACTTTCAGCAAGCAAAGTTATGTTGTCAGTGTATCGCAGGTTGTTAGTTATTCTCCCTCTAATCCTGATGCCAGGTTCTTCTTCATATAGTCCAGCTTCTCAAATTATTTGCTCAACATACAGATTGAATACGCATGGTGAAAGGATATAACCCTGACGTACTCCCTTCTTGATTTTAAACCATGCAGTGTCCCCTGGTTCTCTTCGAATGATAGCTTCCTGATCTATGTACAGGTTCCTCAGGAGTACAATTAAGTGTTCTGGAATTCCCATCCTTCTCAGTGTTACCATAATTTGTTATGATCCACACAATCAAATTCTTTGGCATAGTCAAGAAAACACATCAATAAACCACATAAACATCTTTCTGGTATCCTTTGCTTTGAGCCAAGATCCATCTGACATCAACAATGAGATCCCTCGTTCCACGTCCTCTTTTGAATCCGACTTCCATTTCTGGAAGTTCTCTGTCAATATACTGCTGCAAACATTTTTGAATTATCTTCAGTAAGATTTTATTTGTGTGAGATATTAATGATATTGTTTTCTAATTTCTACATGCTGTAGGATCATCTTTTTTTGGAATGAGTACAAATATGGATCTCTTCCAGTCAGTTGGCCAGATAGCTGTTTTCTATATCTCTTGGCATAACTGAGTGAGTGCCTCCAGCAGGGCATCTATTTGTTGAAACATCTCAATGAGTATCTTGTCAATTCCTGGAGCCTTGCTTCACCAATTCCTTCAGTGTAGCTTTGACTTCTTCCTTCAATACCACTGGTTCTTGATCATATGCCACTTCCTGAAATGGATGAAGATCAACCAATACAGTGATAGAGTGACTTTGTGTATTCCTTCCATCTTCTTTTGATGCTTCCTGCATCATTCAATAATTTACATTTTCTTTATGTTGAGTTATAATCCATACTGAAGACTGAGTCTTCAATCTTCATCAGTAAGTGCTTCAAGTCCTCTTTGTTTTCAGGAAGCAAGGTTGTATCCTCTGCATATCACAGGTTGTTAATTGTTCTTCCTCCAATCCTGATTCTTCATATAGTCCAGCTTCTCAGATTATTTGCTCAGCGTACAGATTGAATAAGTGTGGTGAAAGGATACAACCCTGATGCACACCCTTCCTGACTTTAAACCATGTTGTATCCCCTTTTTCTGTTTGTATGATAGCCTATTGGTCTATGTACAGGTTCCTCATGAGTACAATTAAGTGTTCTGGAATTCTCATTCTTTGCAATGTCATCCCTAATTTGTTATGATCCACACAGTCAAATGCCTTTCATAGTCAATAAAACACGGGTAAACATATTTCTGGTATTCTTTGCTTTCAGCCAAGATCCATCTTACATCAGCAATGATATCCCTCATTCCATGTCCTCTTTGGAATCTGGCTTGAATTTCTGGTAGTTCCCTGTCAATGAACTGTTGAAACGACCTTTGAATAACCTTCAGCAAAATTTTACTTGCATGTGATATTAACGATAGGGTTCAATAATTTCCATATTCTATTGGATCATCTTTCTTTGGAATTGGTACAAATATGGATCTCTTCCAGTCAGTTGGCCAGGTAGCCAAATTTCTTGGCATAAATGAGTAAATGCCTGCAGCACTGTATCCATTTGTTGAAATATCTCAATGGGTCTTCTGTCAATTCCTGGAGCCTTGTTTTTCACCAATACCTTCAGTGCAGCTTGAACTTCTTCCTTCAACACCACTGGCTTTTGATCATATGCAACCTCCTGAAATGGCTGAACATCGACAAATTCTTCTTGATACAGTGACTCTGTATTCCTTCCCTCTTCTTTTGAGCATAATTCAATATTTTGCCCATAGAATCATTCATTATTGCAACTCAGGCTTGAATTTTTTCTTTAGTTCTTTCAACTTGAGAAATGCTGAATGTGTTTTTCCATTTTGGTTTTCTAATTCCAGGTCATTTCACATTTCATTATAATAATTGACTTTGTCTTCTCAAGCTCCCCTTGGAAATCTGTTCAGCTCTTTTATCTCATTATTTCTTCCATTTGCTTTAGCTGCTGTTTTTCAAGAACAAGCTTGAAGGTCTCTTCTGACATCCATTTTGGTCATTTCTTCTTTTCCTGTTTTTTTTTTTTTTTAATTTTTACTGTGATTTGGGTGAATGTTTACAAAGCAAATTCACTTTCATACAATACCTCACATACACTTTGTCTCATGACATTGACTGCAACTTCCCACAATGCAACAGCTCCCCTCTCACTTCCTCCCCACAGTTACCTCTTCCTTGTGTCCTTCCCTCCCATGCACTCCTGCCCCCTGAGCTGTCTCCCTGTGCATACACAGCCCTTCTATTCTCCCATGATTGATCTCTCCCAGGAGTTTATCTACTTCATGTAAATGTTCAGCTCATATGCCTGTCTTTTGTTTGTCTAAAAGCCACAGGAGTGGGTTCAAT
>NW_006921755.1:160609-162369 GCF_000298275.1 Orycteropus afer afer | reverse complement strand
AATACACTTGTAGAAACACTGTCTGACAATCCTATACATGGTCATAGGCACACTCCTACATGCACAGACATACCTACTAGTTCACCCTGTCCACCCATTTATCCACCCATAAATCAATGTTTGCCTTCATTGACCTTGCAGTACTGTGTGTGCAAAAGGGTTCATCTTTATTGTCTGTACCTCCGATGCATCTCTATGTCTTCCTCTTTCTCGATGCCATTGTGTTAATCACTCACATTTGGTACATTATCTTTCTCCTCACCCAAATCAATACTGTCTTTTTAATGACTGTTTGCTTTCTCCATTTGTGATGTTCTTGATGTGATCCCACAATTTTCTGGTTTTACAGTCATTGGTGTTCAATTAGTCATATTTTGGTTCTCATGGACTTGTTTTAATTTTCTTCAGGTTCACTTGAACTTGCATATGAGCAATTGATGCTCTGTTCCACAGTCAGCTCTGTTTTGGCTGAAGATGTTGAGCTTCTCCATCTCCTCTTTCCACAGATGTAGTCAATCTGATTTGTGTGTATTTCATCTGTCAAGGTCCATATGTATAGTCACGATTTATATTGTTGAAAAAGGTATTTTCAATGAATAAGTCACTCACTCACTCACTCACTGCTATGGAGTCGGATCCGACTCATAGTGACCCCTCCTTGGGTTTCTGAAGTGGTATCTCTATGGAAGTAGATTGCCCAACTTCCTTCTGAGGAGTGGCTGGTGGGTTTGAACCACCAACTTTCTGATTAGCAGTCTCAAACCTTAAGCACTACACCATCAGTGCTCCCAGAATAAGTCAATAGTCTTGGAAAATTCTATCATGTGATCTCTGGCATCATTTCTCTCACCTAAGCCATATTTTCCAACTACTGATGATTCTTCTTTGTTTCCAACTTTCATATTCCAATCACCAGTAATATTCAATACATCCTGATTGCATGTTTGGTCAACTTCAAACTGCAGAAGCTGATAAAAATCTTCAATTTCTTCATCGTTGACTTTAGTGGTTGGTGTGTAAATTTGAACAAGAGTAGTATTAACCGGTCTTCCTTGTAGGTGTATGAATATTATCCTATCACTGACAGCATTGTACTTCAGGATAGATCTTGAAACATTCTTTTTGATGATGAATGCAATACTATTCCTCTCCCATTTGTCATAAAATTGTCTGGTTCAAAATGGCCAATACCAGTGCATTTCAACTCGCTAATGCCTAGGATATCTATCTTTATGTGTACCATCTTATTTTTTACAACTCCCTAAATTCCACCACTTTGTTGTACTGTGGTGACTTGCATGTTGCTGTGGGGCTGGACATTATGCCACTGACATTTCAAATATCACCAGGGTCACCTATGGTGGACAGGTTTTAGTAGAGCTTCCAGACTAAGACAGACTGAGGAAAAGGATGGGGCTATCCAATTCTGAAAAAAAAATTAGCCAGTGAAAACCTTATGAATAGCAGTGAAACAGAGTCTGGTATATTAAATTATGTTAGTATTTCCATATTTTAGGCTATTAGATTGCTTCCATTTAAAAAAATTAAAATATATAAGAGTAAATATACTAATTGTAGAACATTTAGAGCATAAAGAAAAGAAGAAAAACCATACATAAAATTGCAGTATGCTATATATACAGATTTGGTTTCTTTCTTTTTTTTTTTTTTTTAATTTACTTTAGCTTTATACTCAATTCAGGAAACTTGGGAGCTCTGGTAGCATAGTGCCTAAGGCACTTGACTGCTAACCAGAAGGC
>NW_006921755.1:148782-160509 GCF_000298275.1 Orycteropus afer afer | reverse complement strand
GGTGGTTCAAACCCACCAGCCACTCCTCGGAAGGAAGGTTGGGCAATCTACTTCTGTAGTGATATTGCTTTGGAAACCCAAGGAGGGGTCGCTATGAGTCAGGGCCAATTTTACAGCACATAACAACAACAACAACATAGCTTAACAAGGGAGCCCTGGTGGAGCTGTGGTAAGGTATTCGGCTGCTAACCTAAAGTTCGGGGATTTGAACCCACCAGCCGCTCTGCAAGAGAAAGACAAGGCAATCTACTTCTGTAAGGATTTACAGCCTTGGAAACCCTATGGGGTTGCTATCAGTCGGTATTGATTTGATGGCAGTGAGTATAGTTTAACGAAGGAGTTCTGGTGGTGCAGTAGTTAAGCATTCAGCTGCTAACCAAAAGATTGGCAGTTCAACCCACCAGCCGTTCCACAGGAGAAAGATGAGGCAGCCTGCTTCCATGAAGATTAAAAACCAAAACCAAATTTACCGCGCTGGGGTGGATTCTGACCTATGGTGACCCCTCCTTGGGTTCCCGCTCCTTGGATTTCCCAGGTGGTATCTCTGTAGAAGTAGATTGCCCAGTCTTCCTTCTGAGGAGTGGCAGGTGGATTTGAACCACTAGCCTTATGGTTAGCAGTCAAATGCCTTAAGCTCTAAGCCACCAGAGCTCCCCCATAAATATTACGGCCTAGGAAACCCTATGGGGCAGTTCTACGGTGTTATACAGAGTCACTGTGAGTCAGTATCAACTACGCAGCACACAACAATAACAACAATGGCTTAAAATGCTTGAGGTGGGCGTATATTTAGGAGGGGGGGTTGGGGCAGAAGTTCTTGATTTAATCTACATATTTGCAAAGTGATTCACCTCCACTCCTGTTAACAGCAAGATGGAGCCTTCTCCCCTGCACCTTTTCCTCAATGGTCACCTTTCAGTGGTGCATTTGGGCAAGAAGCTTCAGCCTCACATCGGGTTAGTGTCGGTGCACATGCAACCTGCACCTTTAATGTAGCTCTTAATGGCTCCCCCAAGTCCTCCATGGTCTTCTGCTCACTCTGGTGCCTGTCACTACCTGGACAATTATTCTTCACCCCAGCCCACCTCCCAGCACACACACATATGACATGGCTACCACAGCCAAGCTGACCTCAGAGGAGAGGAGTAGGCTCTGAGGTCTGCACTTTCCTCTCTGCATCCTTGGTTCCTCATAGCATCATCAGCATAAGCTTATTGGGTATAACATTCTCTATTCAAGGTTTGGGGTGGATTAGAGGAAATAACAAAAGCCTGACAAGTGGAACTAGAACGTCTCTAGAAAGATGCACATGGAGCTAGTGAAGATAAATCACACAGTAATGATGTAGACTAGGGTGCTGGAGGAGGCAGGGAGAGAGAGGCTTCCTTTCACTGTAAACCCCATTGTGTGTAGCTTTTTGATTTTGTACTCAGTGTGTTTATTACCTACTCAAAAATAAAAACAAAGATAAAACTCTGGATGTTATATATAATTATAATCAGAGTCCAAATAAATAAAGGAACTTCTAGGGTTCCATTTATAGCATACTTCGATTCTTATTCTGGCTTTCTTATCTTGGGATCATTTCTCTACTCCATACCTCCACACACTTTGTGCCTCCTAGTAAGAGCCATTTTTAACTTTTCATGAGAATCTCCATTCATTTATACAAACTTCAACCTCAGCCTCTTTGGCTCTGACCTAGAATATGTCTCAACAACCAGAATAATTAATAAGACACAATAATTAGTATGAGTCCAGTCACCAAAATCCAAATAATTTAACATAACAGTTGTAAGATAATTACTTAGAACAGCAGTAGTCCAGGAAGACATTGGATGACACAGTTGTCAATATTTCCATGTCCCTCTGCCAGGGTCAAGTGGGGACACAACTCCTCATTCTTTTGGTTTTTTATCTTGACTCCAGGTACCCTATGGGTAAAACACACACCCACAAACTTCCCAAGGGAAAATACTAATTCTGAGTAATCATTCTGTCTAATTCTAAATCACATTAAATGGAAAAATCTTCCTAAAATCTCTGACAAACTACATTTATCCTGCAATAGACCTTTATATCATTACGCAGTGTCATTATTCTTTTCCTTTCTTCAACCTCCAACTTCCAGAATGTGGCCCAATGACAGACACTGCACCACAAGCCTGCTTAAGCAGAACACTCAATCACCCTGATCTTCACCCTTAACTACACAAAAAAATTGGCAGACATTTTAAATTCACAGTTTTAATTAAAAACTCAAACCAAATCCACTGCCAGCTAGTTAATTCCAACTCATCGTGACTCATGGTGACCCTATAGGACAGAGCAGAACTGCCCTATAGTATTTCCAAGGCTGTTAATCTTTACAGAAGCAGATTGCCTCATTTTTCTCCCACAGAATAGCTGACAGGTTAAAACCACCAACCTTTTGGTTAGCAGCTGAATGCCTTAACCACTATGCCACCAGAGCTCCTTAGTCCAAACTAAATTTTTAGGCAGGGATTCTATCCCACCAAATGTCTCTGTAAGTGTAATGGGGTCTATAGAACATTTATTTACTATCCCTTCGTATCTCCCAGAGAAAGCTCCAGCAAACATGTTTTTCAGTTTTTTGTTTGCTTGTTGGTTGGTTGGTTGGTTTTTCCCATTTCTTTACATGATTATAAAAGTCATGTAAACTTAGGTTTTTATAGAAAAATTTGAATTTACAGAATAAATATAAAAAAATTAAATGACCAATAGGTCAGAGTTTGAATATATCATTTAGATTTTATTTTTCCTATGCCACTTAAAATAGCATTGGAATTATTTTGCATGGAATGTTGAATGACTGCTTTTTGGGCGATGTGCCTGAATGCCTTTCCACAACACCATCCTAGATGCTTGCTTTTTTAAAATTCAGATTATCATTCCACCACCATAAGATTCACCTTTTTAAAGTATACATTTCATGCCAAATTGAAAATGTATTTGCTCTGTAAACTTTCACCCAAATCACAGTAAGAATTAAAAAATAAAATATACAGTTCAGTGGTTTTTAGTATATTCAAAGTTATGCACCATCACATCCATTTAATTCCAGAATATTTTCATCATCCCAAAAGAAACCCTGTACCCATTAGCAGTCCCTCCTTCCCACCCTCAACCCCTGGCAGCCTTGGCAGCCACAAATGTACTTTCTCTATAGATTTACCTATTCTTGATATTTCATATAAATGGAATCATGTCATATATGGCCTTTGTAACTGGCTTCATTCACCTAATCTAACGTTTTCAAGGTTTACTCATACTGTAAATTTTGTTTTTCCATTCATCTGTTGATAGACATTTGGGTTATTTACACTTTTTGGCTATTATGAAGAATGCTGCTATAAACATTTGTATACAAGTTTTTAATTAGACTCATGTTTTTATTTCTCTTGAGTATATACCTAGGAGTGAAATTGCTGGCTCACATAATTACTCTATGTCTAACCATTTTAGGAGCTGTCAAAATGTTTTCCAAAGTGGCTGCACCATTTTCCATTGCCACTAGTGGTATATGAGGGTTCCAATTTCTCCATATCTTCATCAACACATGCTATTATGTCTTTTTTATTATAAAAATCCTATTGGATGTGAAATGATGTCTTATTGTGGTTTTTATTTTAATTTCCCTAATGGCTAAGGTGAATATCTTTTCATGTGCTTATTGGACATTTGTATAATATCTCTTTAGATCTTTTACCACTTTTAAACTACATTATTTGTCTTTTTGTTTTTAAGTTGTAACTGTTCTTTATATATTATGGATACCAGGCCTCATGAGATATGCAATTTATAAATATTTTTTTCTGTTCTTTGGATTGTCTTTTCATCTTCTTGATAGTATCCTTTGTTGTTGTTGTTATGTGCCATGGAGTTGGACCCAAATCATAGCGACCCCTCCTTGGGTTGCCAAGGCAGTATCACTATGGAAATAGATTGCCTAATCTTCCTTCTGAGGAGTGGCTAGTGGGTTTGAACCACCAGCCTTCTGGTTAGCAGTCAAGTACCTTAGGCACTATGCTACCAGAGTATCCTTTGAAGCACAAAAATTTTAAATGTTAATGAAGACCAATTTATTTGTATTTTCTTTTGTTGCTTGTGATTTTGGTGCCATATCTAATAATACATTGCCTAATCCAAGGTCATAAAGATTTACATCTATGTTTTCTTCTAAGAGTTTTATCCTTTTAGCTTTTACATGTTGGTCTTGGGTCCATTTTGGGTTAAATTTTGTACCTGGTGTAAAGTAGGGGTCCAACTTCATTCTTCTGCATTTAAATATCCAGTTGTCCAAAAATTATTTATTGAAAAGATTATTCTTTCTCAATTGAATTGTCTTAGTACGTTGGTAGAAAATCAATTGACCATAAGTGCTAAGGTTTATTTCTAGACTTTCAATTCTATTCCATTGATGTATACGTGGAAGGGGTTGAATATGATTTGTTCATCAACCTCTAAGGTTATTTCTTCCGTTTCCTTTCATGCTTTGTTGAAATATGCCTTTACAATATTTTCTATTAGAAAGGGAAAGTTAGGGACCTGGGAATTAAATCAACATATGTAACTCCATGGAGAAATATTTTCCATTATGATTTTCAGGAAAATTTAGGTGAAATATCTATAAATTAAATGTCCTGTTTATTTCAAAACCTCACTAATAGATATAAAATTAGCTATTTATTAAAATGTTAGTAATTTATTAGGTTCTAAAAAATACTCTTTGGTCATTTATCTGTCTTAAAAGTATAAAAACATGCATGGAGGGCTACAAACAGGATAACAGTTATTTCTAGAGAGGAAGAGAGTGGGAAAGGATGAGGAGGTGGGACTTCAGTTGCACTTGTAAAAACTTATTTCTTTTAAAAATAAAAAGAGAAGACAGAAATCTGAAGCAAATGTGACATTGTGTTAACATCTTTCAATTTGAAGTTCTTATCTAATTGTTGATGATCATAGCAGTGAATGTTAAATAAAATAAAAGGAACAGTAAGTTTTGTCTGGTGCTTTTATATTTAATGTTAAGTTATTATAATGGGCAAAGGAAATGAGAGACAATTTACAAAAGAAAAAATAAAATTGTGCTGCCCAGGTTATCCTTCAGGACTGAGGGACTAACTCACCCAGCTCCAGGAATTGTTGTGGCTAAAGAGTTGCCTCACCCAAGGACATGCCCTATTTACCCAGTCAGCCTTCTTCCAATGATTAGTCAACATGGGGTGAGTATAAAGACCTGGTCCCCTCACCCACCTTGGAACCATTCTAGCTTCCAAGTTTCCTATTGTTCAACTGAGACGTTTGTTGAAACTGCATCTCAGCCCAACTTCTCCATCCACCCAGTCCTCCTTTCTTCTCTTTCCCTATAAGTGTTGATCCCAAGAACTTTCCTGTTTATAAATTTCCATCTTACAGTGTGTTTTCTGTGGAATCCTACATGCAAATATATGTATGTGTATAAGTATATGGTATCAAAACTCACTAATAACAAAATGCAGCTCATATTTAAACCAGAAAGCATATTTAATTATAAGAGTAGGATGGTAAACGTTGTGGTATGGAAGAGCCCACTGGTTTTCTATTCAATGTCCATCTCTCCTTTTTACTTATTAACAGAATTCTGTTTTATTTGAGGCAGCAATGTACTTGCCAGAAGGCTATATATTCCAGCCTTCTTTGCAGCTGGGTGTGGCCACATGACTAAGATGGAATCATTGAGATGTCAATGAAAGTGTTGTTGGACTTCTTCCCAAGAGTCCTTAAAGGAAGCAGACACAGATACAAGGTAGTGCCTTTTGCTTTCTCTGTTCTTCCTTCCTGCTGCCTGGAATGGGGATGCAATGACTAGAGCTCCCTCAGTTATCTTGTGACCTTAAGGATGAAAGCTATGGTAGAACATGGATAAAAGTTGGATACCTAATGATTTCAAGGAGCACAATATCACCTTTGCATTGCCTACTTGTGGACTTCACAAAATATAAGGGCTTTTTATGTGTTGTATATGAAATTTTGTCAATTATAGGTATTTAAGCCACTCTTACTTTCCTTTTTTCTATTATTATGAACAGGCAAACCTAATCATAATGAAAACACATGGGTAATCTTATGCTCTGCTAGTAAAATATAAAGTGTGTGTATGTATGTATATATATATATATATATATATATATATGAAAACTATGAAGTGTTTAGAATAATAATAATAATTGTTGTTGTTGTTATGTGCCGTCAAGTCGAACCCGACTCATAGCGACTCCTCCTTGGGTTTCCGATACAGTATCACTATGGAAGTAGATTACCCCATCTTCCTTCCGAGGAGTGGTTGATGGGTTTGAACCGCCAGACTTTTGGTTAGCAGTCAAGTGCCTTAGGCACTATGCTACCAGAGCTCCCACATAATAATAATAGAATTAGCAATTCTATTTCTGTGTATGAATCCTAAGGAAATTACACAAACCAACACGTGTGTGTGTGCGCTATAGATTGAATTTGGTCCTCCAAAAATATGTGTTGTAAATCCTAACTCTTACACCTTGGTTATAATCCCGTCTGAAGATGGATTTTCTTCGTTATATTAATGAGGCCGTAGTAGTGTAGAGTATATCTTATATAAATCTCTCTTGTTATATAAGAAAATTGCAAAAGCCAGAAACTGTATAAGGTGAAACTGCCAGAGAAGGAAAAATCAAATATTTACCACTAAAAGAAAGTGATAGAAAAGAGATAAGACTGTACCCTGTCAAAGGTGGAAAACTTGTGAGATGCAAGAAAGCAAAGCAGTCCCATTGAGTTCCGGCTCTCACAGGGTCCGCTGTATATAGAACAGCAGATTAAGCAAGTAAGCAACAATCACAATGAGAGGGCACAGATGCCATGCCACATAAGATCTCTAAGGAACGAAGGAACAGAAACTGAAAAGAGAGAAAGACCTTCCCCCAGAGTCAACAAAAGAGAAAACTTTATCCTAGAGCCAGCATTCTGAATTGGGAACTTCCAGCCCAATTCAAAGTAAGAAATTAACTTTCTGTTCATTAAACCAACCCACTAGTGGCATTTCTGTTAGACAAGTACTAGATAACTAAGACAGTGTGTGTGTGTGCACGTGCACATTAAAGCTTTAAGAACAAAGACATTTTTATATGATGATTAAAATAGAAACTATCTAAATATGCAACATAATGGAATGGGTAACAAATTATAGATGAATTGAAAAATTAAAGTAATAAAGAACATTTTTATTTTAAAAATCATTTTGTGGTAATAATTTAAACAATATAAAAGTTTAGGAAGTAAAATTAATACTTTCCACTTTCCTAATACAGAACCTCATTCCTAACTGTTTATAGGGTGGTGAGTATCTTTCCATGGTATTTAGTTTGTATAAATACATCCAAATATGTATGCACACAGACAGGGATTTTTTGAAATTTAGAGCATATGTGTATCCACCACTCCTCTGTAAGTTTATCATGATGTGGTGGCTTGCATGTTGCTGGGATGCCAGAAGTGATGTCACTGGTATTTAAAATACCAACAGGGTGACCTGGGTGGACAGGTTTCAGCAGAGTTGCCAGACTAAGCAGATTAGGAAAACAAACCTAGTGATGCACTTAAACAAAAATTGCCCATTGAAAACTTTATGAATAGCACCAGAGCAGGATCTGATGCAGTGCCGCAAGATGAGCCTCTCAGGTTAGAAGACACTTAAAATACGACTTGGAAAGGGTTGCCCTCTTAAAGTAGAGTTGACTTCAATGATGTGGGTGTAAAGCTTTCAGGGTCTTCGTTTGTTGATGTAACACAACTTAAAAGATACAAACAACCATTAATAATTGGAACACGGTATATACGAAGAATGAATCTAAGAAAATTGGAAATTGTCAAAACATGTAAAGATTGATATCCTGGGCATTAGTGAGTTGAAATGGACTGGTATTAGTCATATTGAATCAGACAATCAAATGTCGATCTACTATCTTAGGAATGGTAAATTCAAGAGGAATGGGGTCACATTCATTTTCATAAAGAGTTTTTTAAGATCTATCCTGAAATACAATGTTGTCAATAATAGGATAAAATCTATAAGCCTACTAGGAAAACCAGTTAACATGAGTATTTTCCCATTTGCACACCAATCATTGATATGAAAAATGAAGAAATAGAAGATTTGAGTTCTGGAAAGGTAGTGGAATAGGCAGACAAGCTACCAGACCCTCTGCAACAAATTAATGAGAAACCAATTGAAACCAATACAGAAGACAATGCTGGAACCCCAAAATTTGAAGACAAGGATATAGAAGTGGATTAAATACCAGCTAGTAGAAGAACCCAAATGAAACAACGAATATGGAGACAGACAGAGCTGCAGACTGCTGGTTCTCCTGAGGGCACAGCTATTTTGAATATTTCCCCATAGCAACCTAAGAATAGGCTCTGCTCAACAAGATTGACTGAGCAAGGACTGCATTGGTGCCTGAGGATCAGAATGGAGAACAGCAAGGAAAGGGACAGGCAAATCATGGGCTACCAGGGGTTGTCTTCAGGGGGCATCCATTTTGGATGTTTGCAACCTGCTGGCTCAGCCATCTTGAGTGTGCACGGGTGGCATTCTTGCTTGGACTGTGACCGGGGAGTGTGCTCCATCTGCCAAGGACAGTATAGGCCACCACACTGGAGACTAACGACTAGAGAGGTACAGTATTCCCCTTGTTACTCTTGTGCCCTGTGCCTTCTTGAGGAACAGGGGTGTGGCCATCTCTTGCCCCCAGCCCTGGCCCCTGCCTCCCCCCACCTTCTTGACCTGCCAGGGCTCCATCCCATTCTGTGCTCTGGCAGAGACTGGATGCTGTGCCCTGCCCCCGATAGTTTTGTTTTTAAGTGATTTCTTTATCTTCCTCCTTTCTTCCTCTTGTTTTTCCCTCCTTTTTCCCATCCCTGGTTCTTAGTTTGTTTTGTTCTGTTTTGTTTTGTTTTCTCTTTATCTTTCTCTTCTCTCTTCTTGGTTCCTTTGTGTTTACTTTCTTTTGGTTCTTCCTGTTATTGTTGTTGTTATGTGCTGTCAAGTCGGACCTGACTCATAGCGACCCCTCCTTGGTTTTCTGAGGCAGTATCACTATGGAAGTAGATTATCCAATCTTCCTTCCAAGGACTGGCTGGTGGGTTTGAACCGCCAGCCTTCTGGTTAGCAGTCAAGTGCCTTAGCCACTATGCTACCAGAGCTCCCTTGGTTCTTCCTAGCCCTTGCTTTTCCTTTTTCCAGTTTTGTCTATTGTTTTACTCTTGCTTTTTTCCCTCATTCCATACTCCCCAGACATTGTGGCTTGTGTTTCTCTCTCTCTCTCTCTTTCTTATTACCTTTCTTTTATCCTTTTAAACATATTTTGAAATTTTTTCTTCTTATTTATTTATTTAATTTTTTTTTTGCAATTGTTCCTGTTTATCTGCTTTGAAGTTTTTTTTTTCTTCGTTTTGTTTTTTTTTGGTGACTTATTAATTTTTTTTGTCTGAGTGGGAGACAGCAACTATTCCCACACAACCCAACCATACATACACCTCCTACAGCCCCACTTACTGAGTGAGGGCCACTACATGCTTTTGCACCAACTGATGAACAACAGACAGTGATCAATACCAGTTGAACTCCCCCTCAACTGTGCTTTATGAACACCTAACTGAGATCTGTACACAAAATCTCATTCTTTATCACACTCACCAGGAGACAACTAGTGAGTGCCTAAGTGCTAACAACTAGTGAACAGAGGAGCACAGTACACTGCTCAAACAGATATATCAAAACAAAATAAAAGAAAAAAACAAACATGCAAAAAAAAAAAAAACCCTGCTCAAATCACATGAACATGCAACCACAAATTAAAAATAAATAGAATAACACCACAATCTCTTGGAGACAACAGATGATCATAGTCCACCCCCAAAAACAGCAAGATAAAGTAGTAGAAACAAGGGACCAAGATATGAATCCAGAAAACATCCCTGAGGAAGAAGCAGCATTGGAACACACTAATCAGGAATTCAAAATAATTATATTTCAATACATTTAATGGATTGAGAGACAGAGCAAGGAAAGCACTGACAAAATTAAAGAAAACACAGACAACACTCTAGAACAATTTAGTAAAACAATACAAGAACAAATTCACAAAATAAACAAAAAATTAGAAATGATATAAAAACAACAAACAAGGGACGTTCCAGCAAGATGGTGGATTAGGCAGAAAGACTACACAGACCCTCTCCAACAAAGAAAAGGGAAACCAATTAACACAGACATAGAAGATAATCTTGGACCCCTGAGCCTTGAAGGGAAGGATATATAAGAGGACTAAACCCCAACTAGCAGAAGAATTGGTGTGAAAATACCAAAAAAGGAGACATACGGAGCTGCGGTCTGGCAGCGATCCTGAGCGATCCTGACAGCACAGACAGCCTGTAGATTCCCAAGTGGTGGTGGTTGTTGTTGTTGTTATTTGCCGTCGAGTCAGCCCCAACTCATAGCGACCCTTCCTTGGGTTTCTGAGGCAGTATCACTACGGAAGTAGGATTGCCCAACCTTCCTTCCGAGGAGTGGCAGGACCTAAGAATTAACCTAAAAATCATACTGCTAGCCAGGGACTGCATGGAGGACTATGTATGGTGGCTAAGGAACAAAGGGAGAAGGTGAAGAGAAAGGTGGGCTGAACTATGGACTTTTGCCGGTCCAGAGGGTGCCACCATTTTAAAGGTTTAAAAAGCAGCTTGACTATTTTGGATAATTAAAGAGACAGTGCTCTCTCAGATTCCTGGTGCTTAAGAACATGTTCTGCTTTCCAGCAACCCCAAGGACACTTGGGACCTGCAAGACTGAAAAGGTACGACATTCCTCTTCTTACTCTTATACCCCACACCCGCTTGGTGAACGAAAGTGTGGCCACCCCCCCACTGCCACCTACCTTCTGGGCCCATAGGAACTCCATCACAGTCTGTGTGCTCAGATGGAGCCTGGGTGTCCTGCCCTGTCCTCCACTGATTTTTTTTTCTGTCTTTTTTATTTTTATTTTTTTCTTTTTCACTTTCTTTTTTTCTGGTGATTAGTTTGCTTGTATTTGTCTGTGTTAAAACAACTAATATTATTAATATTTTTGTCCTTATTATTATTATTATTATTATTATTAATCTTCTCCTATTAGGTCCTAGTTTCCAGCATTTTTTCTTTCGCCTGTGCCGGTTTGAAATTTTATTTTATTTTTAAATTTAAGGTTTTTCTTTTCTTTTCCCCCTCTTTTCTCATGATTAACCCTTTTCCTTGTTTTTCTTTTTGCATTTTTCATTTATTATTCTCCTTCCCTACTTTTTTTTTCTTAGTGCCCTATCCCCAGATATTGCAGGTTTTCTTCTTTTTTTTCCCTTTATTCTTTTTTTGGTTACTGTTCCTGTGTGATTACATAGTGTGTTTTTTGTCCATGGACTTTTAGTTTTTTGATGGTTATTCAATTGCAATTTGTGATTAACTGAGTGGGAGACAACAACAGTCCCCATAAGACACAACTACACCCACAACTTCTGCAACTTCACTTACTGAGTGAGAGCCACTACCTCCTTCTCCACCAATGGGTCAAAGATAAAAAACCACCAAGAAGAGCCTGAATCACCCTTGGCTGCTCTTCACAAACAGTTAACAGAAATCTAAATACAACAATGCCACGA
>NW_006921755.1:136446-136969 GCF_000298275.1 Orycteropus afer afer | reverse complement strand
GAGATAAGTATTGATTTGGGTGAAGAGAAGGGCAATGTACCAAATGTGAGTGACCAATATGGCAGCATTGAGGATGAGAAAGACATAGAGAGGCATATGGGAGGTACAGACAACAAATATGAACCATTTTGCACATAGAGTACTGCATTGTCAGTGAAGGCAAACATGGGTATATGGATGGATAGATGGGTGGACAGGCTAAACGTTTAGGTATGTCTATGAAATGGGGAGTGTATCCAAGAACATATATAGGGTTGGCAGACAATGGTCCTATAAGTTTATGTGAATGATCAGAATTTTCCGGTGTATAGTAGAGCTGACAAGGGGCAAGGTTGTGGTCACTGCTTGGTTGCAGCCAGCTACGCAGAAGGACCAAGTAGTTGAACCTGCAAGCTTGGGACCATAGTCTCAGGGGACATCAAGCTCAGCTGACATAACATACTATACAAACATTGTTCCACCTCCTACTTTGGTCAGTAGTGACTGGGATCTTAAAAGCTAGCAAGCTGCCATCTAGAGGCAA
>NW_006921755.1:128605-135796 GCF_000298275.1 Orycteropus afer afer | reverse complement strand
AAAAAAAAAAGAAAAAAGAATTGAAAGGAGCTCTGTGATGTAGAGGGTAAGACATTTGGCTGCTAACCTGAAGGTCAATTACTCAAACCCAGCAACTTCTCCATGGGAGGAAGATATAAGGCAATCTATTTCTGTAAATATTTACAGCCGTGGAAACCCAATGGAGGTCGCTAGGAGTTGGAATTGACTTGATGGCAGTGGGGTTCTGGTTTTTTTTTTTTTTGTTTTGTTTTTAAATTACCAGGCTTACTGGTCTGATAAAGACTGGTGAAACCCCCAAAACTCTGGCACCTGGTAATTCTTTGGGCCAGGAATTGAATTCACTCCCATGACTTCCAGCCAAACAATAGACAGGCATATAAGGTGAACATTTGCACCAGGTAGGTGCACTCCTTAGAACAATCAACCATGGGAAATCAGAGAGGCAGTATTTGGACAGGGAGATAGCTCAGAGGGCAGGAATGCATAAGAAAGAAGGACACAGGGAAAGGTAACCACAGGGAGGAAGTGGAAGAGAGCTGTTGCATTGTGGGGATTGCAATCAGTGTCATGAACCAAAATGTGTATGAACTGCTGTATGGAAAGTGAATTTGCTTTGTAAACTTTCACCCAAATCACAATTGAACAAAAAAAAATCCTAAAAATGACTGGAGTGAAATATGTAATTTGAAAAATGTAAATATATGAATAATAAATACTAAATGTCAATATCTATATATTATGTTTACTACAAACAATATATAATATTCAGTCATAGAACCAACACAGTTTCTTCATAATCCATGCAAGTCTGAGAAAGAAAAACATCTTACTACTTTTCAGGGGAAATGTGGGATGCTAAGGGCACATATTTGAACCACCTGCCTCCTAGTTCCATCCAAAATGACCTAGAAAATTTTAAAATATGTAAAACCCTAAATCAGTTCGGGAAGCTAGGGAAGGAAACTACACAAATGCCAGAAACTTCAAAGAATTTATTTTAAATCCAGTGCAGTTAGGATCAGATTAAAGAAGGACATACTGGGCCAACTGGCCAATTAGCAATGGAGCAGTTTGACCTGGAGGAATGAGGACAGGAAGGCAGCCACAGGACTCCATCAGTGATTCCTTTGACTTTTGAAAACAGAATTTTAAGGTAGTAGCAGTGGCAAATACCATACCCACTCACGTGTATATACAGTGGCACAGTGATAGTTCCCCTTAGGCCTGGAGATCTTCACTGCTTCCGTGAGTGGCTGCCTGGTCAAAATGGGCATGCAGGCAGGGCCCAAGTGGCTACCCCAACCAGCAGGCTGTCACCTACAATGTCATTCTTTGATGATGCTTTGGGCATCTGTCTAGAGAGCATCTGTGAGCCAGGGGCAGGGTAGCTACCTTACATACCAGCGATGAATTTGGGTTAGGGGGAACAATCAAGAATTCCACTTTTAGGTACATACCCTTCAGAAATGAGTGCTTATACCTACCTACCAAAAGACATGCAAGGATGATCTTAGTAGTTTTATTTATGAAGCCTAAAATCTGTAGTGTTGTTGTTGTTGTTGTTGTTGTTAGGTGCCATGAAGTCAGCTCTGACTCATAGCAACCCTATGTACAACAGAATGAAACACTGCCCAGTCTTGTGCCAGCCTAACAATTCTTGCTATACCTGAGACCATTGTTGCAGCTACTGTGTCAATCCATCTCGTTGAGAACCTTTCCCTTTTTCATTGACCCTCCACTTTACCAAACATGATACCCTTCTCCAAGGAATGGTCCCTTCTAACAACATGACCAAAGTAGGTAAGACGAAGTATGGCCATTCTCACTTCCAAGGAGCATTCTGGTCGCACTTCTTCCGGGATAGATTTGTTACTTCTTTTGGCAGTTGATGGTACCTTCAATATTCTTCGCCGATACCACAACTCAAAAGCGGTCTTCCTTATTCATTGTCCAGCTCTCACGTGCATATAAGGCAATTGAAAATACCATGGCTTGGGTTAGGCGCACCTTACTCTCCAAAGAGATATATTTGCTCTTCAGCACTTTAAAGAGGCCTTTTGCAGCAGATTTGTCCAGTGCAATATGTCTTCTGATGTCTTGACTGCTGCTTCCATGGGTATTGATGGTGGAATCAAGAAATTTGAAATCTCTGACAACTTCAATCTTTTCTCTATTTATCATGATGCTGCTTATTGGTCCAGTTGTGAGGATTTTAATTTTCTTTATAGTATGTAATCTATACTGCAGACTGTAGTCTGTAAGTGCTTCATCAGTAAGTGCTTCAAGTCACCTCATTTTCAGCAAGAAAATTGTGTCGTCTGCATATTGCAGGTTGTTAATGAGTCTTCCTCCAATCCTGATACCACATTCTTCTTCCTATAGTCTTGCTTCTCAGATTATTTGCTCAGCACACAGATTGAATAAGTATGGTGAAAGTATACAACCCTGACACACTCCCTTCCTGATTTTAAACCATGCAGCATCCCTTGTTCTGTTTGAAAAACAACCTCCTGGTCTATGTACAGGTTCCTCATGAGCACAATTAAGTATTCTGGAATTCCCAGTCTTCTCAATGTTATGATCCACACAATCGAATCCTTTTGCACAGTCAATAAAACACAAGTAAACATCTTTCTGGTATTCTTTGCTTTCTAGAATTCACCCATTCTACTGTATATTTTTATATAAAAATATACAGTAGAATGGGTGAATAAAATTTAAAATATCCACATACATATGAAAAAGAACAAACTATTCCTATATGTAAAAACATGGATGAATTTCATCAACATAATGTTGGGTACAAGAAGTCAGACTCAAAAGAGTAATGTAATGCCAAGAAGTAGATGCCAAGATTGTTCGCACAAAAGATTTGCTGGGAATAGGAATTGGCAGGGAAAACCTCAGACTAAACAGGAAGAGAAGAAAAGATGGAGAATTGGGTAGGAAAAAGCCTAAGTGTGCAGTGCTGCTCTGAGAAAGTCTTGGCCAGCCCAGTGGGGAGTGTCAGTACAAAGATAACCATAGAGATGTCTCTCAGTGGTTAGAAATGGCAAGCCCTTGTACCATTACCATCCTCAATCACTATTTGGCACTGCATAGGAAGTTCATGATCTCAGCTCAAAAACTGACAGGGATCCTGAAGCACATGTAGCTGGATGAAAACTATGCTGACCACACTGCTTGTGGCAGGTTCTCTTTTGAAGGGAGATCTAAGCAGTACAACACAAGTACATACTATATGATTGCACCAATATGAAGTCCAAAGGTGTCCAATCTAATCCATGTCGATAGAGAGATCAGAAGAGCAGGAGTTTCTGACTGAGAAGGGCCTGGAGTGACTCTGCTGGGTTGATGGAAATATTATTCTATGTAGTACAACTCGTAATTTATGCAGTTTATGGTATGCAAGCCATACTTATATTTTCTATAAAAAGGAAAAACAGGCAAGGGTGGGGGATGAAGATACCTTTCAAGGATTGCACAGTGGCCCTGACTCCCTAGGGCTGTTAATTTCCTTTTCAGATTGAAAAACCCACTGCCATCACAATAGCAAACCTATAGGACAGAATAGAACTGCTCCATAGAATTTCCAAGGCTATAAATTTTTACAGAAACAGACCACTTCATCTTTCTTCTTTGGAAAGGCTAGTGGATTTGAACTGACAACGTTTTGATTGGTAGCTGAATGCTCTAAGCACTACACCACCAGAGCTCCTTGTTTCAGATTGAAGAGGTCCTCAAGTACTCCAAAAAGAGTAAGGAGATTTTTTTCAAGTCCTCTCATCTTGTTTCCAGGTGAAATAAGTAGAAAGACTTCTCACCATTTAAGAATAAGTAAACAAAAATTCCATGTAAGATAAGACTAGGATTATCTGTGACAGAAAACCTAAAATCATAGTCAATTAAATAAGATAGAATTTATTTCACTCTCACATAAAAGAAGTCCAGAGGCAGACAATTTAGGGCTGGTATAGTACTCAGTGGTGTCAAAGACCTGGGCTTCTGTCTTAAATTTCTGCCATCCTTAGTACCTCCTTGGACAGCACCTCACTGTCCAAGAATGTTGCTGGTGCTATGTTGTTGTTGTTGTTGTTATGTGCTGTCGAGTCAGACCTGACTCATAGCGACCCCTCCTTGGGTTTCCAAGGCAGTATCACTACAGAAGTAGGATTGCCCAACCTTCCTTCCCAGGAGTGGCTATAGTCATCACATATGAATTCAAACTACAGAAAAAGATAAAGAAACTACCTTTTTATTTTAAAATATTTCCCTGTATTTGTACTCATCACTTCCACTTACATCTCATTGTCTGAAACCAAGTTTAGGGGCACATTTAGTGCTATAAGGGAGTCTGGGACATGTAGATTTTATTCTAGAAGCTGGGTGCCCAGTTAAATAGTAGGGTGTTCATACTAAAAACAAATATGGAGGGGCAATTAGAAGATTCTGCCATAACCCCATAGAAAAATTGTAGTATAAAGAAACCATGGCATGAAAAAGGTACAGCACAACATGACCAACAAAAGGGAAAACACTGTGAAGTACACAAGAGTGAAAGGTAAAATGGTAAATACTATTACATACACAATCCTATAACAAATAATAATCCATGAATGGATACATAAGTAGACAAGCAAGCTGAACAGATGTGGGATGGCATATAGGAGTAGACCCATGAGTATATATAGATTTAGAAATGGAATTTTTACATACACATTTGTATGTGCTATAAACATATCCATGTATATAGTACAGCATACAGGGTGCAAAGTTCTGAAAACCTCTTAGCCATAACCAAACACATTGAGGAACTGAGTCACTGGTATTGGGGGTTTAGGACTATAATCTCAAAGGACATTCAGGTCATTTGGCATAACATAGTTCACAGAGACAATGTTCTACATCCTGCATTGATGAGTAGCTACTGGAGCTTAAAAGCTTGTGAGTAGCCATCTAAGATGCAACTATTGGTCTCTCCCTATACAGAAAAAAGAAGAGTGAATAAAATCAAAGACTCACTCGGAAAGGAACTATACAGAAGTGGATTAGGCACCAACTAGTGGAAAAACCTGAATGAAAATAGTGAGTACAGAGACAGTCGGAGCTGCAGATTGTCAGCTACTCTGACGGGACCAACAGCTTGAAATATTTCCAAATGGTGTTAGGACCTGAGAATTGACCTAATTCCCAGTCACCAGTCCCAGTCACCAAGGGCTGCAAGAACAACTGCTCTGGTGGCCTATGACTACGAAGGGAAATAGCAAGGAGGGAGACAACCTGAGCTGTGGACTTTCTGCTGTCAGGAGGGCACAGCCATTTTGATTGTTTACACATGGCAGCAATTTTGGATATTTAAAGTGACCAAGGGTGCAACCATTTGAATGTTTACAAGCAGTGGCCATTTTGGATATTTAAAGTGACCAAGGGCGCAGCCATTTTGAATCTTTATAAGTGGCAACCACTTTGGATTTTAAAGTGATAGCATTCTCATTCAGATTCCAGGGACCTAAGAACAGGTTCTCTTTGCCAGGGTTGGCAAGGACATATGAGAGGCTGACAAAGGGAAGGAGACAGGTTGTGAGTGTATAAGTGCTGTCAACTAGTGAATAGAGGAGCACAGTACACTACCCTGCCTGTATAGATAACATATAAACAAAACAAAACAAAAAAAATGACAATTGTGGGCAAGTCACTCCAACATATAATCACCAATTAAATATAAACACAAAAACGTTACAATGCCTTGAACAGAGCATCACAGTCCACACAAAGAAGTAAGATAAACAGAAGAAACAAGGGACCAGGTTACAGACCCTAAACACATCCCTGAGGAAGACGCAGCATTGGAACTCCCTGATAAAGAATTCAAAAGAATTATATTTAGGTATCTTCAAAGGATTGAGACACAGACCAAGGAAAACACAGACAAAACCCTAGAAGAATTTTGGAAGAAAATACAAGAACAAAATCACAAAATAAATGAAAAATTAGAAATGATTCTAAATCTACAGACAGAAATCCAGAAGATTAATAGTAAATTGTCAGAAATAGATAACACATTGAAAGGGCAAAGGAGTAGAATTGATGCAATGGAAGAGAGAATTAATGAGATTGAAGACAAATACCTGAATATGTCTTTGGAAAGGGATCAATCAGAAAAAAGATCAAAACAAAATGAAGAAAGCCTAAGGTTCATGTGGGATACCATCAAAAGGAATAACCTACATGTCACTGGAATTCCAGAATAGGAAGAGAAAAAGAAAACCACTGAAAAAATTGTCAAAGATTTGTTGGAGGAGAACTTCCCTGATATGATGAAAGATGAGAATCTATCCATTCGGAAAGTCCAACAAACCCCAAACAGGATAGACCCCAAAAGAAAATCACCAAGACATATCATCATCAACAAAGAAAGAATCATGAGAGCAGCATGGGAGAACGAAAAGTTACCGACAAGGGACAACCAATAAGACTAAGCTAGGATTTCTCAACAGAAACCATGCAGGTGAGAAGACAATGGGATGGTATATATAACACCCTGAAAGAGAAAAATTTCCAACCAAGAATTATGTACCTAGTAACATTGTCCCTCAAATGTGATGGTGAAATAAGGACATTTCCAGATAAGCAGAAATTAAAGGAATTTGTTAAAACCAGACCAACCTTATAAGAGATGCTAAAGGGAGCTCTTTGGACAGAGAAGCAACAACAGCCAACAACAACTGACCATTAACACACATGATGATATAACCCAGAAGCCAACTCAGCTGTGGAAGTATCCAAAGTAAATAAGCCTACAAGATTGTAAACAGGGAACCATAGACATCAATTGACAAATGAGAACAACTACAAACCAAAAAGAGGGAAAAAATCTGTGTTGTCACAGAACTTTTAGATGGTAGGGAAGTCAAGATAACTACAAGATAGAATGGACTTGTCTAAACTTGGGAAGAAAACTATAAATCACAGAACCTCAAAGAAAAATGATAAACCTTCACATCAAAATAAAAAAGAAGACCAGCATAAATATTCTGCAAATGCTAAAACAAAGCAATGAAGGAAGTGATAACATGATTCATAAAAAAAGAGCTCAGCATAGAAAATTATATGTAAAAAAGAAATTGACACAATGAAAAAGCACATGACAAAAATGACAGCAACAAATTCATATTTGCTGATAATTACATATCTGGCAAGGGACTTATC
>NW_006921755.1:121678-127796 GCF_000298275.1 Orycteropus afer afer | reverse complement strand
GCATTGACCCATGTCACTTTAGTTTTGTGTATTTCACTGTACATAAATTATTTTCCAATAAAATGCATTGAAAAAAAGAAAAGAAAATCAAAGACTCACAGAAAATATTAGTCCTAAGAACTATTGGTCCATGTGAAACTCAGCCTCCACTAGTCTGAGACTAGAAGAACTAGATGGTGCCTGGCTACTACTACCAACAGTTCTGATCAGGATTATAATAGAAGATCCTGGACAGAGTGGGAAAAAGGTAAAACAAAATTCAAAATATAAAAACAAACAGATTTTCTAGTCTGATAGAGACTAGTAGAATGCTCATGGCTATGGCCTTTAGATTCCTTTCAAACCAGGAACTGAACCCATACCTGGGGATCACCTTTCAACCAAAAGATATACAGGCCTATAAATGAATAGTAACACCCATGAGGACTGTGCTCCTCAGAACAATCAGTCATATGAGACCCAAAGGACAGCATTTGACCAATTACAAAGCTCAGAAGGTAAGAAGGGGCAGGGAAGAAGGACCAATGGAAACAGGAAACCAAGAGAGGAAGTAAGAACAGTGATGTTACATTGAACAGATTATAACTATTGTCACAAAACAAAGTGTATACAAATTATTGTATGGAAAACTAATTTGCTCTGTAAGTTTCAGCCAAATTACAATAATATGTTTTTTTTTTTAAAAAAAGAAGGTAAAGGGATTATACTTCAGAAACAAATTTTTAGATGCATCTGTATTGTGCTCTTAATTTTTAAAAAAAGCATTTACACTCTAAAAAGAATGACAAAAGGTAAGTTGATTAGTAACAGACAAAGGTGAAGAGGAAGTTAGCTAAGAGACACAAATGAAAAAGGAACCAGATGAATAAGGAAAGAGCAATTTGAAATTAATTATGCAGTTGTGGAATGTACTGCATAAAAAGTAGAGAGCAGAATTCACAAAGTTAAAAATGGAATCATTAATATGGTTGACAAAGTTTATGAATTTTCCATTAACAAATATGAGAGGGAAAACAAGAAAGATCTACAAAAAAAGAGAAGTTAGAGAAAGTCAAACAATGTGGCTAATGGTGGTTTTGAAGAAGGTTGTTGTTGTTAGGTGCCATCAAGTTGTCTCTGACTCACAGCAACCCTATGCACAGCAGAATGAAACACCGCCCGGTCCTGCACCAGCTCCATGATTCTGGCTTTACTTGAGCCCATCGCCGATTCCACCATGTCAATCCATCTCATTAAGGGCCTTCCCCTCTTTCATCAACCCTCCACCTTACCAAGCATGACATCCTTCTCCAAGGAATGGTCCCTTCTGACAACATGACCAAAGTAGATGAGATGAAATCTAGCCCTTCTCGCTTCCAAGGAGTGTTCTGGCTGCACTTCCTCCAGGACAGATTTGTTAGTTCTTTTAGCAGTCCATGGTACTCTCAGCACTCTTCATCAGCACAACAACTCAAAAGCATCAATTCTTTGGTTTTCCTTATTCATTGTCCAGCTCTCACATGCATATGAGGCGATTGAAAATACCATGGCTTGTGTCAGGCTCACCTTAGTTCTCAAAGACACATCTTTGCTCTTCAGCGCTTGAAAAAGGTCCTTTGCAGCCGATTTGCCCAATGCTATATATCGTCTGATGTCCTGGCTGCTGCTTCCATTGGCGTCAATTGGAGAACCAAGCAAAATTGTCTTTGACAATTTCAATCTTTTCTCCATTTATCATGATGCTGTTTATAGGTCCAGTTGTGAGGATTTTTGTTTTCTTTATATTGAGATGTAATCCATACTGCAGACTGTAGTCTCCAATCTTCATCAGTAAGTGCTTTAAGTCATCTTCACTTTCAGCAAGCAAAGTTGTGTTGTCAGTGTATAGCAGGTTGTTAATGAGCTTTCCTCCAATCCTGATGCCACGTTCTTCTTCATATAGTCTAGCTTCTTGGATTATTTGTTCAGCATACAGATTGAATAAATACGGTGAAAGGAAACAACCCTGACACACTCCCTTCTTGATTTTAAACCATGCGGTGTTCCCTTTTTCTGTTTCAGTGACAGCCTCCTGGCCTATGTACAGTTTCCTCATAGCACAATTAAATGTTCTGGAATTCCCATTCTTCTCATTGTTATCCACAATTTGTTATGATCCACACAATCAAATGCTTTTGCATAGTCAATAAAACACAAGTATACATCTTTCTGATATTCTTTGCTTTGAGCCAAGATCCATCTGACATCAGCAATGATATCCCTCATTCCATGTCCTCTTCTTAATCCAGCTTGCAGTACTAGAAGTTCTCTGTCAGTATACTGCGGCAGCCATTTTTTGACTATCTTCAGTAAGATTTTACTTGCATGTTATATTAATGATATTGTTCTATAATTTCCACATTCTGTGGAATCACCTTTGTTGGAATGGGTACAGATATGGATCTCTTCCAGTCAGTTGGCCAGGTAGCTTTCTTGCAAATCTCTTAGCATAACCGAGTGAGTGCCTCCAGGGGGCATCCATTTGTTGAAACACCTCAATGGGCATTCATTCCATCAATTCCTGGAGCCTTGTTCTTCACCAGTTCTTTCAGTGCAGCTTCAACATCTTCCTTCAATACCATTGTTTCTTGAACATATGCCGCCTCCTGAAATGGATGCAGATTGATCAGTTCTTTTTGGTACAGTGACTCTGTGAATTCCTTCCCTCTTCTCTTGATGCTTCTTGCATCATTCAATATTTTCCCATAGAATCTTTCAATATTGCAACTCAAGGCTTAAATTTTTTCCTCAGTTCTTTCAGCTTGAGAAATGCCAAATGTGTTCTTCCCTTTTAGTTTCCCAACTCCAGGTGTTTCTTTTTTCTTGTCATTTCTTCTATTTGCTTTAGCTACTCTCACCTCAAGGGCAAGTTTGAGAGTCTCTTCTGACATCCATCTTGGTCTTTTCTTCTTTTCTTGTCTTTTTGATAACCTCTTGTTTTCTTCATGGATCATATTCTTGATATCATCCCACAATTCTTCTGGTTTTTGGTCACTGGTGTTCAATGCATCAAATCTGTTCTTTAGATGGTCTCTACATTCAGGAGGGATATATTCAAGGTCATATTTCTGCTCTTGTGGATTTGTTTTAATTGTCTTCAACTTCAAGTTGAACTTCCATATGATGGTCTGTTTCACAATCAGCTCCTGGCCTTATTTTGGCTGAAGATATTGAGCTTTTCCAGCACCTCTTGCCACAGATGTAATCAAACTGATTCCTGTGTGTTCCATCTGGGAAAGTCCATATGTATAGCCATTGTTTGTGCTGTTGAGAAAAGGTATTTGCAATGAATAAGTCGTTGGTCTTGCAAAATTCTATCATGTGAGCTCCAGTGTTATTTCTGTCACCAAGGCCAACTTTCCCAACTACTGGTGATTCTTCTTTGTTTCCAACTTTTGCATTCCAAACACTAGTGATAACCAACACATCTTGATTGCATGTTCGGTCAATTTCAGACTGCAGAAGTTGACAAAAATCTTCAATTTCCTCATCTTTGGCTTTGGTGGTTGGTGCATAAATTTGAATAATAGTAGTATTAATGGGTCTTCTTTGTAAACTTATGGATATTATCCTATCACTGACAGCATTGTACTTCAGCACAGATCTTGAAACATCCTTTCTGATGATTAATGCCACGCCAGTCCTCTTCAATTTGTCATTCCCAGCAAAGTAGATCATATGGTTGTCTGATTCAAAAGGCCCCAAACTGGTCCATTTCAGCTCACTAATGTCTAGGATATTAATCTTTATGCGTTCCATTTCATTTTTGACAACTTCCAATTTTCCTAGATTCATACTTCATACATTCCATGTTCTGATAATTAATGGATGTTTGCAGCTGTTTCTTCTCAATTTGAGTCATGCCATATTAGCACATGGAGGTCCTGAGAGATTTACTTTATCCATATCATTAAGGTTGGTTCTACTCTGATGAGGTAGCTCTTTCCCAGTCCTATTTTGAGTGTCTTCTGACCCAAGGGGCTCATCTTCCTGCACTGTGTCAGACAATGTTTCTGAGCTATTCATAAAGTTGTTGCCCTGTAATGTATTAGACAGTGTATCTCTGCTATTCATACGGTTTTCCCTGGCCAATATTTTCAGAAGTGGATGGCCTCTTCCTTCTTCCTAGTCTGTCTCAGTCTGTAAGCTGCATTGAAGCCTGTGTACCATATGCAACCCTGCTGGCATTTGAGACAGTGGTGCCACAGCCTCAATAATCATAGCAACACGTAAGCCACCACGGTATGATAAACTGACAGACATGTTTGTCTCCCTTAGCTGTTTGAAACCTCTCCACCCTCCCCTTGCCTAATCCTACCTGGATCCTGCCATTTTGTGGTCGCTGGGCCACTCCCACCCTTTCCTGGCTCTAGTGGCCTGGGGCCTGCCTGCCTGCCTCCTGACCCTTACCACCTGGATGCTGCTGCTCCATAGAAAATGTTTATATGTTTATAAGCTGACTATATACTTTAATCTGCAGATCAAAATAGTTTCCTAGGAACCAAGAGAAAAATAATTGAAAAGAAATCTGCATCTAGACATAGCCTGATAAAAGTCTGAATGGTAAGGTAAAAGAAAACTTTCTTAAGAATCTAGGAAGAAAAAAAAAATGTTTACCTATAAAGGAAGGAAAATAATCTTGGTCTCAGACTTCTATATTCTATTAGAAGTCCAAATATTATGCAGCAGCATCCATGGAGTGAAAGAGGTAAATGACAGAAAAGAGAGTAACTCTCCCAGTGGCTTATCAGAACCAGGGTAAGGAAGATATGGATACTTTTCCTTGAATAAACAGTGACACTTTTCTTTCTTGAGATTCAGTGTATCTTAAATTTCTAAGTAAAAATCTAAGAAAATGGAGATAATTGAGTACTTGCTAGAAAATTCAAATAATTTCTGCCAGCTACACCACAGTTGATCATCCCTACTGGAAAAAAAAAAAAAAAAGTTCTTGAAAAGCAATTGGAGAATGCCCTATCAGAACCCCTCCATAAGGTTTCCAATGACTGATTTTTCAGAAGTAGATTGCCAGGCCTTTCTTCTGAGATGCATTTCAGTAGACTCCAACTTCAAATCTTTGATTAGTGTTTGAGTGAATTAACCATCTGAAGAATTAAATAGAGATAATCAAGCTTAGTTTCAATAAGCCAAGCCAAGAATAGCAGAGGTACTACCCTTTCATGTGGACTTAAAATATCTGAGTGGAAAAACACACCCAATTTGTGAGCCATTCTCTCTTACCTGCTGTTTGATTATAAGTCAACATTGAGCAAGGATAGAATTTTATTTAGACCAGGTGTCTTGGGTGGTGGGAGGTGCATGCGCCTTTATGCAGAGATCCCACAGAGTAGAGAGGTCAGCCTGTAAAGTTATACGCAAATTTGTTAACTATGTAGCCATTTTTCCAGGAACAGGATCAAACTTTAATCAGGTTTTCAAGAATCTATGACCCAAAAAGACAAAGAGTCAATAAAGAGTGTTTTGTAAACACCCAAACTGAGAGCATTAAGTAACCTAAAATAATGTGGTTAAAGAGGGAGACCACATCCTCATAAATCCCTGGGTATGAAACCTGAAAATAACAGGAAGAAATTTGGGGGTATATCTCATTTATATTCTCAACAGAATTCAGAAGAATTATGTACTTGTTAAACTAGAACAAGCACTCATGAAAAGAATATCTTGAAATAAAAAGAAAAATTATATGAAAATGAGAAACACAACTGCAGAGTTACAAACATTATCAAAGGTAATAGACAGTAGATTTAATGCCACAGAAACTAAAATTAATGAGTAATAGTATAAATAAGAAATTCTCACTGACATCACAAGACAAAGGGAAAAGTAAGTAAAGAGACCAGGAAATCAAATCAATATGTCCCAAGAATCCAAGAAAGAGAAAATAGAATGGATATGGTGGCAGCAACAGTCAATGAAATAACAGGAGGAAGGAGATTGCTGAAATTATAAGATTAATTGATACTAGCAAAATTAGGGAGATCTGATGGCATAGTGCCTAAGACATTTGACTGCTAGCTAGAAGGCTTGAGGTTCAAACCCACCAGCCACTCCTCAGAAGGAACACTGGGTGCACTCCTCA
>NW_006921755.1:113366-115833 GCF_000298275.1 Orycteropus afer afer | reverse complement strand
GACTAACCTCCAACTAGTAGAAGAACCTGCATGAAAACATCGAAAAAGGAGACATATGGAGCTGTGGTCTGTCAGTGATCCTGATGGCATGGAGAGCTTAGATATTGCCAAGTGGCATTAGGACCTAAGAATTTACCTAAAAAATCAGCCCGGCTAGCCAGGGGTTGCACAGAGGACCACGCTGGTGGCTGAGGAATAAAAGGGGAAGCAGCGAAGAGGGAGATGGGCTGAGTTGTGGACTTTGTCCAGAGGGTTGCAGCCATTTTGAATGTTTACAAGCACTTCAACCACTTTGGACATTTACAGCAACAATATTCTTTCAGATTCCAGGGACCTAAGAATAGGCTCCACTTACCAGGAACCGCAAAGACATTCCGGACACTAATGACTGGAAAGGTGTGATATTCCCCTTGTAACTCTTATATACTATGCCCTCTTGGTGAATGTAGGGGCGGCCATCCTTCACTCCCACCTACCTTCTGGACTGGCAGGAATTCCATCCCAGTCTGTGTGTTCCAATGGAGCCTGGGTGCCCCATCCTACCCAGACTTTTTTTTCTTTTTTTTTTTTCTGTTTGTTTGCTTTTGTCTGTTTTAAAAGTATTATTATTCTTTTTTTAAAATCCTTTTTATTATTATTCTTTATTCTTCCCCTCCCAGGTTCTAGTTTTCACCTTTTTCTCTTCCCTGTTCCTAGTTCCCATTTTGTTCTTTCTCATGGTTCTCCCTATTCCTTGTTTTTCTTTTTGCATTTTTTCCCATTTTTTTCACCATTATTCTCCTACTCTACTTCTTTTCTCTTAATGTCCCCTCCCCAGATATTCTGGGTTTTTTTTTGTGTGTGTGTGATTGTTCCCCTGTGTTTATGCAGTGTGTTTTCTATCCACTCTCTTTTACTTTTTTGATGATTTTTTGATCATTGTTTTTGTCTGAGTGGGAGATAGAAACCATGCCTATGTGTCTCAACCACACCCGCACCTCTTGCAGCTCCACTTACTGAGAATCACCACTTCCTTCTTCACCAACTGGCCAACAATAAACAACCACCAGGAAAAGCCTGATCACCCTTAACTGCTCTTCACAGTTAACAGAGATCTGTATACAACCTCACTACAATGTCTCAGAGGCAACAGACTATCACAGTCCACACAAAGAAGAATGATAAAACAGTAGAAATGAGGGAACAGGATACAGACCCAAAACATATCCCTGAGGAAGTAGCAGCATTGGAACTTCTTGATACAGAATTCAAAAGAATTATACTTAGATACCTTCAAAAGATGGAGAGACAAATCAAGAAAAATACTGACAAAATTAAGGAAAACACAGACAAAACCCTTGAACAATTTTGGAAGAAAATACAAGAACAAAAGGACAAAATAAATGAAATTTTAGAAATACAAAATCTATCGATAGAAATCCAGAATATAAATATTAAATTTTCAGAAATAGATAACACATTGAATGGGAAAGGAGTAGAATTGAATCAAGGGAAGACAGAATTAATCAAATTGAAGACAAATACCTCAATACTTCTTTGAAAAGGGATCAATCAGAAAAAAAAAAAGATCAAAACAAAAGAAGAAAGCCTAAGGCTCATGTGGAATACCATCAAAAGGAATAACCTAAGTGTAACCAGAATTCCAGAAAAGGAAGAGAAAAAGAAAACCACTGAGAAAATTGTTTAAGATTTGTTGGAAGAGAACTTCCCTGATATGATGAAAGATGAGAACATATCCATTCAGGAAGTCCAACGAACCCCAAACAGAATAGACCCCAAAAGAAAATCACCAAGATATATCATCATCAAACTCATCAAAACCAAAGACAAAGAAAGAATCCTGAAAGAATGTAAACAAGAAAACTGAGATATCAATTGGTAAATGAGAACAACTACAACCCCAAAAGAAGGAATAAGTATTGTAAGTGTAAAACTTCCAAATGCACTGGAAGTCAAGACAACTTTGAGATAGAATGGGTTGTTTTAGATGAAGGAAAAAAAATAATAAATCACAAGGTAACCTCAAAGAAAATTAATAAAACTTGTCATCAAAATAAAAAAAAAGAGGAAAGGCACAAATATTTAGCAAATATTAAAACAATAGCTAAGAGTACTGTGGTCTGCTAAAAAGGCTAAGAAATTTTTCCTGGAGGAAATGTGGCCAGAATGCTCCTTGGAAGCAAGAATGGCCAGATTTTGTCTCACCTACTTTGCTCATGTTATCAGAAGGAACCACTCCCTGGAGAAGGATGTCATGCTTGGTACAGTGGAGGGTCAACAAAGAAGGGGAAGGCCCTCAACAAGATGGATTGACACAGTGGCTGCAACAATGGGCTCAGGTATAGCAAGAATCATGAGGCTGGCAGAAGACAGGGCAGTGTTTCATTCTACCATGCATAGAGTCGCTATGAATGAGATGTATGACTTGATGGCATGTGACAACAACAACAACAAAAAAAACTTGCAA
>NW_006921755.1:97771-113026 GCF_000298275.1 Orycteropus afer afer | reverse complement strand
TTTAAGACAAAAACCAGCATAAGAGATAAGGAAGGGCATTATATAATTATTAGAAGATCAATCAAACAGGAGGGCATATCCATAATAAATATCTATTCATCCAATGAAAAATCCCCAAAATATATGCCTCAAACTTCAACAGAATTGGAAAGAAAAATAAAACTATTGGGAAAGTTTAATACATCACTTTGAGTGAAGGATAGAACTAGAAAGAAACTAAAAAAGACACAGAAGAACTACACATAACAATTAGCCAACTTAACCTTACAGACATATAGAGAGCATTTCACCCAATAACAGCACAGTATACATTCTTTTCCAGCACACATGGAACATTCTCCAGAATAGATCATATGTTATAGATCATAAACAGCTCAATAAATTTAAACACAACTGGATAATAAAAGAAATAAAAGTGAAATTTAAAAATTCCTTGAACCAAATGAGAATGAAAACACAATGTACCAAAATGTTTGGGACAGCAAAAGCAATGATCAGAGGGCAATTTATAACAATAAATGTACATGTCAAAAAAGAAGAAAGAACAAACCAAACACCTTGGAAGAGAGGATCACCGGGCCTGCAGGCTCAGGATCATAGTCTTGGGGGACATCATGCTCAATTGGCACAACATAGTACATAAAAATCTTGTTCTACATCTGACTTTGGTTAGTTGTGACTGGGGTCTTAAAAGCTTTTGAGTGAGTCATCTAAGATGCAACTATTTGTCTCCTTTTATCTAGAACAACGAATAGTGAAGAAAATCAAAGTCATTTGGAAACAATTAGTCCAAAGATAAGATGGACCACAAGAAACTCAGCCTTCATGACCCTGAGACCAGAACTAGATGGTACCCAGCTATGAATGTCAACCACTCAGAAAGGGATCAAAACTGGAGATCCTGGATAAAGTGGGTGGAAAAATGTGGAACAAAATTCAAAAACACAAAAATGACCAGAATTACTGATTGGATAGAGACTTAGAACCCCTGAGACTATGGCCCCAGTTTATACTTTGGGCCTAGAAATGGACTCATTTCTGTGGATTGCCTCTCAGCCCAGCAGTAGAAAGACTTACATGCAGAACACCTACCCCAGGGTGATGCACCTACCTATCCTAGGGAGATGCACCCCTTAGATCAACCAGCCATGAGATATCAGAGGGGCAGCATTTACATATAGGGAAAGCTGGACAGATAAGAATGCATAGATAAGAAGGGCACAGGGAGGAAAGGAGAGGAGGCTTTTTAATGGTTGGGGATGGTAATTGGAGCTGTGAAATCAAATGTGCATGAACTGTTGAATGTAGAACAAATCTGCTTTGTAAATTTGCACCCCAAGCACAATTTTTTTAAAATAATCCAAAAAAAAAAGAAAAACCAAAATCAACACCTTAACCTGACATCTCCAGTAATTAGAAAAAGAGAAACAAACAAACAAAAAAATGCCTACAGTCACCAGAAGAAAAGAAATAATAAAAATTCAAGCAGAAATAAATGAAACAGAAAAACAGTGGAAAAAATCATCAAGACTAGATGTTGGTTCTTTGAAAAGATTAATAAAATGAACAAACCCCTGACAAATTTAAGAAAAGAAAAGGAGAAGAGGCAGATAACAAAAATAAGAAATTAAATGGGTGATGTCACAAAAGAGCCAACTGAAATAAAATGGATAGTATCAGGATATTATGAAGAACTGTACTCCAATAAATTTGAAAACTGCAGCAATGGACAGATTTCTAGAAATGCACTACCTACCTAAACTACACAGAGAGAGGTAGAAAATTTGCACAGACTTGTAACAAAGGAAGAAATTGAACATGTCATACAAAAGCTATCAACAAAAAAAGTCCTGGCCCAAATGGCTTCACTGGAGAATTCAACCAAACATTCAGAGAAGAGCTGACATCAAACCTATTAAAACTATTCCAGAACATGGAAAATGATGAAATACTCACAAATTCATTTTATGAAGCAAGCATAACCCTGATACCAAAATCATGCAAAGGCAAAACTAAAAATTACAGATCAATATCCCTCATGAATACAGACACAAAAATCTTCAACAAAATCATAGCTGATAGAATCCAACACTATATCAAATAATCATAATAATAATACATTGTGACCAATTGGGATTCATATCAGACATGTAAGGATGATTTCAACATTAGAAATACAATTAACATAATCCATCACATAAATAAAATAAAAGAAAGAAACACATGATGATACCAATCAATGCAGAAAGGGCATTTGATAAAATCCAACACCCATTTCTGATAAAAACTCTCAGCAAAATAGGAATAGAAGGGAAATTCCTCAACATAACAAAGAGCATATATGCAAAACAAACAGCCAACATGATTTTCAATGGAGAGAGACTGAAAGCTTTTCCCTTGCAAATGGGAACCAGACCAGGATGCAGGATGACCTCTATCACCACTTCTATTCAATGTTGCATTGGAAGTCCTAACCAGGGCAAAAAAGCAAGAAAAATAAAATAAAGGGCTACCAAATTGGCCAAAAAAAAACAAGTAAAATTATCTCTATTTGCAGATGGTATAATCCTATATGTAGAAGAACTGAGGAACTGAATAAGAAAACTACTAGAACTAGTTGAAAGATTCAGCGAAGTTGCAGAATGCAGGATCAACACACAAAATTCAGTTGATTCCTCTACATTAACAAAGAGATTCCTGAAAAGGAAATAAGAACAATACCATTTATAACAGCTACCAAAAAAATTAAATACTTAGGAATAAATCTTACCAGGAATACACAAGACCTGTACAAAGATAACTACAAAACACTACTACAAGAAACTACAAGAGACCTACATAAATGGAAGAATATACCATGCTCATGGATAAGAAGATTGAACATTGTGAAAAAGTTACTAGTACCCAAACCAATCTATAGATTCAATGCAATCCTGATCCAGATTCCATCAACATTCTTAAGGACATGGAAAAACCAATCACTAATTGTATATAGTAAAGAAAGAGATCTCAGATGAGCAAAGCGTTACTGGAGAGGAAGAACAACATAGCAGGTCTAACACACCCTGATCTCAAAACTTACTATACAGCCACAGTAGTCAAAATAGTTTGTATTGGTACAATGAGAGACACATAGACCAGTGGAACAAAATTGAGAACCAAGGAATAGATCCATCTGCCTATGGTCAGCTGATCTTTTACAAAGGGCTGAAACCCATTAAATGGGGAAATTGATAGAATCTTTAATAAATGGAGCAGGCAAAACTGGATATTCATTTGCAGAAAAAATAAAATCCATACTTCACACCATCCAAAAAAACAAACTCTAGTTGAATTAAAGACCTAAATGTAAACCTAAATTTATAAACTTAATCAAAGAAAATATAGCAGCAAACTTAAGGGCCCTAATTTATGGCATGAATAGACTATCAGACATAACCAAAAAATGCACAGACAGCAGAAGATAAATTAGATGACTGGGAGCTTCTAAAAATTAAATTTTCATGTGCATCAAAAGACTCTCCAAAAAGAGAAAAGTAGAACCTACAGACTAGGAAACAACACTTGGTAACAATATATCTGACAAGAGACTTATCTCTAAAATTTATAGAAAACTTCAACAACTCAATATCAAAAAAACAAACAGCCCAATTAAAAAACGAGAGAAGACATGAACAGACATTTCATCAAAGAATATATTCAGGTGGCCAACAAAACATGAAGAAATGCTCACAATCATTAGCCATTTTTGTTGTGTTGTTGTTCTGTGCCGTCAAGTTGGCCCTGACTCATAGCGACCCCTCCTTGGGTTTCTGAGGCGGTATCACTATGGAAGTAGATTGCCCAACCTTCCTTCCCAGGAGTGGCTGGTGGGTTTGAACCGCCCACCTTCTGATTAGCAGTCAAGTGCCTTAGGCACTATGCCACCAGAGCTCCCCATTAGCCATTAGAGAGATTCAAATCAAAACAACAATGAGACATCATCTCACCCCAGCACTAACAGTAAAGTTCAAGACAGTAAATAAGAAATGCTGGCAAGGATGTGGAGAGATTGGGACTCATACACTGCTGGTATACAACCACTGTGGAAAATGGCATGGCACTTCCTTAAAAAGTTGGAAATAGAAATACTATTGGATCCAACAATCCCACTGCTAGGAATATATCCTAAAGATGTGAAATCCAGGACATGAATAGATACATGCACACCCATGTTTTTCACAGCACTATTCACAATAGCAAAGAGATGGAAACAAGCTAAGTGCCCATCAATGGATGAATGGATAATCAAACTATGGTACATACACACAGTGGAATACTATGCAACATTAAAGAACAATGAAGAATCCATGAAACACCTCATAATGTGGATGGACTTGGAGGACATTATGCTGAGTGAAATAAGTCAATCATACAAGGACAAATATGGTATTAATCCACTATTATGAAAAGTCAAGGAAATGTTTAAACACAGAGGGAAACTTTCTTTGTTAGTTACCAGGGATGGGATGAGAGGAGGAAAATTGGTAGGTAGGTAAGAGATTCGGGTTTAGGGAAAGGCAATATATCAAAAGTACAATACACTATCAATATTATACAGTACAATATCATTAAGGAAAAAGAAGACATGGAGAGGTGCACAAGAGATATAGATAGCAAAGATTAATATAATGACATACCCAATACTGCATTATTGATAATAATAAATAGTAATCTATGTGGATACATAGGTAGACAGGCAAAATGATCAGGTATGTGTAGGCAAATGGAATATACCTATGACCACTATAGAACTGGAAAATGATGTTTCTATTTATGTATTTGTATGTGCTGTGAAATCATCCAGATATATAATAGAGCTTATGGGGGACAAAATTACGATAACTTCTTAGCCACAACCAAACACCTTGGGGGAGTAAGTCGCTGAGCCTGTGAGTTCAGAACCATGGGTGCAGGGGACCTCAAGCTCAATTGGCACAACATAGTACACAAAAACATTATTCAACATGCTACTTTGGTGAGTAGCAACTGGGGTCTTAAAAGCTTGCAAATAGCCATCTAAGATGTAACAATTGGTCTCTCCTCATCCAGAGGAAAAAAGAGTGAAGAAAAAAAAGACACATGGAAACAATTAATCCAAGTTGTTAGTGGATCATGGGAGCCTCAGTCTACACAATGCTGGCACCAGAAGAACTAGATGATGCTCAGCTGCCATTGCCAACCACTTGGAAAGGGATCAAAATTGGAGATCCTGGATGTAGTGGGAGAAAAATGTAGAACAAAACTCAAAAACATAAAATAAAAAAAGACAAAGCTTAATGGTCTGATGGAGACTGGTGAAACCCCCAGGACTATGGTCCCTAGTCACCCTTCAGGGCTGGGAATTGAACTCACTTCCATGATTTAACCTTCAGCCAAACAGTAGACAAGGTGAGCTATTATACCGGGGGAGTGCATTCTTTAGAACAACCAACCATATAAGATCAGAAGGGTATTATTTGTGCAAGGAGAAACCTAGGGAGGCAGGAATGCACCCTAAGAAGGACATGGGAAAAGGGTAACCATAGGAACAAGTAGGAAGAGAGCTATCAAACTATGGGTATTGTAATCAATGTCACGAAAAAAAATGTGTATAAACTGTTGAAAGGAAAATGAATTTTCTCTGTGAACTTTCACTCAAATCACAATAAAAAGTTAAAAAAAAAGAGTCTTGAAAAAATGTTAGTAAAGTAAAATAATAATAATTTACCTAAATCTAGGTCCAAGTTTTCATCATTCAAAATTATGACATTAGAAAAGACCATAGGGAGAGTAGAAGCCTATAAAATTTCTTATTTTACATAAATCATAATTAATAAATAGTTTACATTTTTTACTTTGATAAGCACAGAAAAGAGGACTTCAAAATGCTTTTTAATAACATAACCCATTAATAGAAAAAATAGTTAATAGAAGAATAGACAAATAGAGAAAGAAAATATGGTTAGTGAAAATTTAATAAGACATAAAAACAGTTACAAAATATGATCCTGTTCTTTTTTTTGAAATTTTTATTCTGGTTTGAGTGAAAGTTTATAGAGCAAATTCGTTTTCTAGTAAAAAATTTATGCACATTTTGTTTTGTGGCATTGATTGCAATCCCTTCAATGTAACAGCACTCTTCCTAGTTCCTCTCTGGGTTTCCCACTTGCATTCGTCCTTCTTTCCTGCCCTTTCCTGGCTTCTTGCCTTTGTTTTTGGGCAAATGCTTCCCTTTTGGATTTATATGGTTGATTGTAGTGAGAAGTGTGCTCCTTTCTGGTGTTATTATTCACTAGGCCTATTATTTGGCTGAAAGTTGATCCCAAGAGGTGGGTTCATTTCTAGGCTTGAAGGTTGCTAAAGGCCATAATCTTGGGGATTCCACCAGTCTCCATCATCAATAAAACTGTTCTTTCTTATGATTTTGAATTTTGTTCTACATTTTTTCGCTCCTAAGAAGGACACAGGAAAAGGGTAACCATAAGAGGAAGTGGGATAAGAGCTATTAAACTGTGGGTATTGCAATCAATGTCACGAAACAAAATGTGTATGAACTGTTGAATAGAAAATGAATTTGCTCTGTGAACTTTTACCCAAATCACAATAAAAAGTTTAAAAAAAAAACAAAAAAAGTCTTGAAAAAATGTCAGTAATGTAAAATAAGGTCCAAGACCTTCTACTATGATCCTGGCCAGAATGGTCAGTAGTGGTAGCCAGACACATCTAGTTCTTCTCAAGCCAGTGGAGGTTGTGGTTTGTGTGGTCCATTAGTCCTCTGGACTAAATGGTTCCTTGAATCTTTGATTTTCTTCACTCTTGTTTGCTCTGGGTGGGGAGAGACCAATGATCCTGCTTGTTACTATCTGCATGCATAATACACATAGGTGAATACATAAAAGAAACATACCAAAATTATGACAGTGGTAGCCTCCAACAGGTTGGAATTATGGGGTTTGGGGGCTTGTTTTATTATTTAATTTGTTTCACATCTTTGTAACTATTATACAAATGGAATTTTTTTTTTTTTTTGTAATCCAAAAAATATTGGTAAACATTAAAATTTTAAAGGAATGCTCATTTTTCTTCTATCATCTATGCATTTCCACAGTGTTTATTTTTTATAAAGTAAGCGTTGGAATTAACTTGACAGCAACTGGTTTGGTTTTGGTATAAAAGTAAAGCTTCATTTAGTGTGCTAATTTTAGCAATTATAGAATTTGTTCCTTATATTTTTTAAGACTAAACACCTATGAATATTATATTGTATTTTTATATACATTTTTACAAATGTATGTAAGTAAATGTATACAAATTTATACAAGTATTTTTATATTTTATATTGTACATTATATTTTTTTAAGAGCCCATATATTTTTTAAGACTAAACAGCTATGAATATTATATTGTATTTTTCACATATAACACTCATAGCACATATAGGAAACTAATTTGTAAGGGGGTCGTGTGGTTTGCAAAAAACTGTATAACGTGTTATTTGCATAAAAATATAGTAAAGGTGCTTCTATTAACATTTCTTACCAATTCACTTTCTGGAAGTAACATGTTTATGTAAAATCTTGCCAAAAACACAAAATTTAAAATGTGTTCTGCATTAAGAAGACATCCACATCATAAGTATATTAGAAGTTAACAAGATTTGGGAGTGAAAGATATGAAACCAGAAGAAATGAGGAAAATGTGCTTTCAACTATGAATTCTATAATTATTTGCTTTATACGTTTTTTGGAGATGCTAGTTCACCAGGTGACATCTTGGATTTGCCTTTTATTCAGTCAAAGCATATAAAAACATACATTATTCGTAGCCACATTGTGGTCTAAATATATTTTCCATCCAACCATTCAGTTTTGACACACACTCACACAAAAAAAACCTACACAAAGTCAAGTTGTTCTTTAATTTCTCATCAGTCATTCCTTACTTCTGCTCAGCACAGAACTTAGCATTTTATTTAATCCATGTTTTTCCCAGGCTTCCCTTGGTTGAGGGCACCAATGGAATCACCCTAATGATAAGAACCTGAATTCCATGGGTCTCACCTGGAGTCTGAAAACCAAAAAGGAAGAACACACTCAGCATTTCTCCAACTGAAAGAACTGAAGAAGAAATTGAAGCCTCGAGTTGCAATATTGAGAGATTCTATGGGCAAAATATTGAATGATGCAGGAAACATCAAGAGAAGATGGCAGGAATACACAGTCACTGTACCAAAAAGAACTGATCAATCTTCATCCATTTCAGGAAGTGACATATGATCTAGAACCAATGGTAATGAAGGAAGAAGTCAAAGCTGCAATGAAAGAACTGGCCAAGAACAAGGCTCTGGGAATTGATGGCATACCGATTGAGATATTTCAACAAACAGATGCCCCATTGGAGGCACTCACTCAGTTATGCCAAGAGATTTGGAAGACAGCTACCTGGCCAACTGACTGGAAGAGATCCATATTTGTGCCCATTCCAAAGAAAGGTGATCCCACAGAATATGGAAATTATAGAACAATATCATTAATATCGCACACAAGTAAGATCTTAATGAAGATAATTCAGAAACGTTTGCAGCAGTATATTGACAGAGAACTTCCAGAGGTTCAAGCCGGATTCAGAAGAGGACGTGGAACAAGGGCTATCATAGCTGTTGTCAGATAGATCTTGGCTCAAGGCAAAGAATACCAGAAAGATGTTTCCTTGTGTTTTATCGACTATGCAAAGCATTTGATTGTGTGGATCATGACAAATTATGGATAACATTGAGAAGAATGGGAATTCCCGAGCACTTGATTGTACTCATGAGGAATCTGTACCTTGACCAGGAGGCTGTCGTTCAAACAGAACAAGGGGACACTACATGGTTTAAAATCAAGAAGGGAGTGTGTCAGGGTTGTATCCTTTCTCCACACTTGTACAATCTATATGCTGAGCAAATAATCCGAGAAGCTGGACTATATGAAGAAAAACGTGGTATCAGGATTGGAGGAAGAATCATTAACAACCTGAGATATGCAGACGATACAACTTTGCTTGCTGAAAGTGAGGATGACTTAAGGCACCTACTGATGAAGGTTGAAGAATACAGTCTGCAGTATGGATTATGTCTCAATATAAAGAAAACAAAAATCCTCACAACTGGACCAATGAGCAGCATCACAATAAATGGAGAGAAGGTTGAGGTTGTCAAGGAATTCACGTTGCTTGGTTCTACAATCGATGCCAACGGAAGCAGCAGTCAGGACATTAGACGACGTGTAGCATTGGGAAAGTCAACTGCGAAGGAACTGTTTCAAGTGCTGAGGAGCAAGGATATCTCCTTGAGGACTAAGGTGCACCTGACACAAGCCATGATATTTCCAACCACCTGGTATGCATGTGAGAGCTGGACAATGAATAAGGAAGACTGAAGAAGAGTTGATGCTTTTGAGTTGTGGTGCTGGCAAAGAATGCTGAAAGTACCATGGACTGCTAAAAGAACTAACAGATCTGTCTTGGAGGAAGTGCAGCCAGAATGCTCCTTGGAAGCAAGAATGGCCAGACTTGGTCTCACCTATTTTGGTCATGTTGTAAGAAGGGACCATTCCCTGGAGAAGGATGTCATGCTTGGTAGGGTGGAGGGTTGACGAAAGAGGGGGAGGCCTTTATGGATTGATACAGTGGCTGCAATGATGGGCTCAAGTATAGCAGGGATTGTGGGGCTGGCGTGGGATCGGGCAGTGTTTCGTTCTGCTGTGCATGGGGTCGCTATGAGTCGGAAATGACTCGATGGCACTTAACAACAACAACAACAACAACACCTGCCTACTTCTGCAGGACTTCAGTTGCCTATGTGCCTCCATATTTCTAGATGTCCCTGGATGTATATAGCATGTGTTCCTAGAGAGTCCAGCCTCTGCTGTTACATTTCCAGCTATCCCATCACCCACTAGGCAACCACTGCATGCTGCTCTGTCCGTGGGTCCTATCATCTTCTTCTGTAGCCAAGGCTTTAACGTGTGTTGTGAAGGGAAGTGGGGAAGATATCTCATTCCTTTTTTGCCATTGTGCAGCCAGCCAATTCTGCTCCTGCTCCAGTGTCATATTTTAAATAAAGCTGCTTTTGGTTTTCATTTCTACTAACTCTGCTCAATTTCTTTCTAAGGTCCCAAGGTGGTGCAAAAGTTTTATGCTCTGACTACTTACCTAAAGGTGGTGGAAACCTCCTTACCAGCACCCTGGAAGAAAGGCCCGGTGATCTGCTTTCATAAAGATTACAGCCAAGAAAATCCTATGGACCAGTTATATTCTGTAACATATGGGGTCATCCTGAGTCGGAATTGACTTGATGGCAACAAGTTTGTTTTGTTTTGTTCTCTCTCATTCTGTGGGGCTCAGAAATAATTCCTTTGGAGTTTGGGCATGGAGTTAAATCTAAATGACAGCAATCACTCAAAATTGCCCTACCTCTCCTAAGTGTAAAGTTTCTTATTGCCTAGCTCCTTTTCCTCTGTGGTGAGGTTTCTCTCAGAAGGCTTCTCAGCCCACTTTCAAGTAGGTTTCTAGTGGGTTCTTCCCATAAGTTGGACAGACACATCAACTTAGGTTCAAACTGGGACTCCTGTTGTACTCATACTCCAAAGAAGCTAAATAGTCTATATAAAGCAATGTTTAATTAATAAACTTGGTGCTGGAATAAATTTATTATGTTGTTGTTGTTGTTGTTATGTGCTGTCGAGTCGGCCCCGACTCATAGCGACCCCTCCTTGGGTTTCCGAGGCAGTATCACTACGGAAGTAGGATTGCCCAACCTTATAGTGCACTTATAGTGAATAAATCTTATAGTGAATAAATTTGGTCTTTTAAAAATAGAATATTGTTAAACAATCATCTGTCTCAAGAGAATAGGTAGAATCAGCTGAGGCAATTGATATCACCATGTTGTCTTTGCCATGGAGTCAGTCCCCAAATTATGAGGATCCTCATGGGGACCTCCTGCATAACCTAGTAATAATCTCCACTGACAGTGGTGTGGTAGCTGCCCATGATGTGCATTGCTCTGATCCTATATTTCCCACATGAACCATCATTTACCACTGAACCATCAGTGCCCATGTGATATCACCATATAAAACCAACCCAATTCTGACTCACAGCAATATTATAGGACAGAGTAGAACTGCCCCATAGGGTTCCCAAGACTCTAAATCTTTATGGAAACAGACTACCTCTTTCTCCCGCAAGCAGCTGGTGAGTTCAAACTGCCCTTTTGGTTAGCAGCTGAATGCTTTAACCATTGCACCACCAGATCTCCTTGATAGCACCATAGCTCTCTTTATCCTGAAGGTAATTCAAGAGGCATTTCAGGTCAGAATAAGGAGAAACAAGTTTGAAAAACTGTTGTAGAAAGGACAAGAAAGAAAATTCTTCTCTCAGTGAGAGAGAACTTTTTAAAACAAACATCACAAAATTTGAGAGAGAAGTTGGTTCCTTCTAGAAAATAAGTTTTGCTTAAGAGGAAAGGGTTCATTCAGGAAACTAAAACACTGGCTTCCATGAAACCTAGGGAAGAATTAACCACAAACATTCAAGACTTTGTAAGGCTGGGGGATGGGAGTTAGGAGATCCTGTAAATTTCTACACAGTAGTGAGTGATGAAGCAATATTAATATCTTAACATGGAAAGTCATAAGGATTTTGATTACTCAGAAAACAACTGAAAAAGGATGTGGTTAAGAGAGGACAGAACTTTTTTTTTTTTTTTCAATCCACATACTTCATAATAAGGTTTACTTGTTTGTTTGTTTAGGGTGTTTGGGGACCCAGGATTCCATCACTCTTTCTAAGGGTTCTTTTTGTTTCTGTACTTTGGCAACACATCTATTTATATTGATAAGAAGAACTACCTAATTAATCAGGTTACTAAAATGAATTGTTAGCCCCAGTGTGATTTTTTTCCCCCTGCTGTGTTAGTCTTTTAAAGTGTTTGGCTCCTAACCAAAAGGTCACCAGTTCGATCCCACCAACTGCAGAAAGATGCAGAAAGATGAGGCAATCTTCTTCTGTAAAGATTTATAGCCTTGGAAATTCTATGGGGCAGTTCCACTCTGTCCTATAGGGTCTCTAGGAGTCAGAATTGACCCAATGGCAACGGGTTTGGTTTTTTGTTGTTGTTTTTTTGCTGGTATATTCAGAACCAAAAAGAGTGCCTGGTACACTGCTAAAGGGGCAAGAAGGCCACGTCTTCTGACCTCCCCTAACCACACAAGAGGAAGACAGAATCACTATTAGTAGCCCAAGGCCTATTCCTGTGAGGCCAGACATGTGGCCTCCCTCCAGCCCTTTCACTAACCCTGACACCAACCATTCCTCCCGTAGCACTCACCACCTTTCTGCTGGGTTCAATAACTCACTGTAGTGACCACACAGAACTCACAGATTATGGGGTTTATTAGAGAAGCACCAGGCTACAATTCAAGTTCAGGAAAAACACTCAGTCTCTCTTAGCCACTCTCCTAGCAATGTGTGTCTCTTTTATCTCTTTCCCAGTAGCGCATGTCTCTCAGGAGCGTGTGTCTTTCAGGAGCACATTTCTCTCAGGAGCACATTTCTCTCAGCAGTACATCCTTCTCAGCCAGCACTCAGAGAGACTTCTGCCTCTAGTGGCCTCCTTTTGAGCCTGGCAGAGTGGCCAAACTAGCCAATCATAACATCAAAATTCTAAGCACCTGAGAGATAGTGAACTTCCCAGAACACTGCTTTGTGCCATGTCCAACAGAAATACCCCATGTGGATAACATTTACAATCAGGAGCTCCTCAGTTGCTCACAACAAATTCCACCACTGAGTTTACAAAGACTTATGGCTAGAAAAGTCATACCAGGTAATTTACTACATTACATAAACATACTATAGAAGTTTTAAGTAATAGAATGAGTTAATGGAAGTTGAATGAATGAGTACAGTGTTTGACTATTGCTGTGGATAAGGGAAGACCTGGGTATCGAGGATTTGTTGTCTCTAACAGACAAAGAGGTATTAAATCATCCTGAAAGGAGAAAGGATGTCTTTCCATGTAGCTCAGTATGTTTGGAGAAAAAAGGACATAGAGTATGGAGAGACATGGAGAAGAAGAAAATGGACAGAAAGTAGGGATATACCTGAAGGCCTAGTGAACCTTCTTAGAGAACTTGGACTTAACCAAAGAGGAGTGGGAGTTTGATAGACTCTGAGCAATGGCAGGTGGGGTGGGACAAGGAATGCTTACCTGGAAGCAATGTGGAGAATGGAGTGGAAGAGACTGGGGCCTGGGATACTAGTGTTATTGTTGTTAGTTGCCATGGAGTTGATTTTGACTCATGGTGACCCATTGTATGCAGTGTAGAATTGTGCTCCATAGGGTTTCTGTGACTTTTCAGAAGCAGATCGCCATATCTATCTTCCCAGGCACCTCTGAGTGAGTTTGAACCGACAACATTTTGGCTAGTAGTCAAGGCCTTAATCATTTACAGCATCCAGAGACTCTTAGAATACCAGTAAGGAGGACCAATCAGTTATTCAGGTAAGAAGAGATAGGATCTGAACTGAAAGTGGTTATGGGAAGAGAGCAGAGGAGATGAACTGGGGAGACAATCTAGAGATAAAATCAGTAGCAGAGGAGTCAAGTTAATTTACCTTGGGATAGTTCCTCAGGTGACTGAAGTTCCTCAGCCTAATTCTCCATTTCCCACAATTTCTATGGAGGCCATACTGAATCTGACGTGCACCTCCCAGATCACAGCCTTAGGGGTCAACCACTTCTGCTGGAAGCACAAAATGTAAAGCTTCTTGTATTCTGGCTGCAGATCAGTTTTACCCTGTGCCACTTATATTCTAATACATAAGGTTATTGTTGTTATGTGCTGTCTAGTCGGACCTGATTCATAGTGACCCTTCCTTGGGTTTCTAAGGCAGTATCACTACAGAAGTAGATTGCCCCATCTTCCTTCCGAGGAGTGGCTGGTGGGTTTGAACTGCCAGCCTTCTGGTTAGCAGTCAAGTGCCTTAGGCATTATGCTACCAGAGCTCCTAATACATATAGTAGGGTAGGGTTTCAGAGGAATCCCTGGGTGGTGCAAGAAGTTAATACTTTGAGCTGTTAACCCTAAAGCTACAGGTTCTAGTCTATTCAGAGGCACCTTAGAAGAAAGGCATAGAAATCTTCAAAAAAATCAGCCATTGAAAGCTCTATGGAGCACTCTTCTGTGGAGTTCTATTCTGACACACATGGGGTTGCTGTGAGTCAGAATCACTCTGTGGTGATTGTCAGATTTCAGAGGCTTCTTTCCATCTCTTCACTGATGAAAATTCCTTTTAGATAAGGATACCTATTCATATCTACACTTTTCTCACAAATACTTCCTGAGGGCCTACAATGTACTGGGTCCCAGGGCCCAGTCCCAGCCTCAAACAATTTATAATTTCCAGACAAACAAAAGGACAACTAAATTGCATTGTGATAAATCCTGTATCAGAAGTACCTACATTAAAAGCACAAAGCAGAGATGCTTAGGAGAGCCTAAATAGAGTGGAAAAAAATGTGGAACTAAACTCAAAATCATGAAAAAGACCAGGCATAGTGGTCTGATAGAGACTGGTGAAACCCCTGATACTCTGTCCCCTACTCACCCTTGAGCCTGGAATGGAACTCACTCCAATGGTTACCAGCCAAACAACAGACAGATCTACAAGGGAACAATTACACCAGGTAGGTATACTCCTTAGAACAATCTCCTGTGGAAGATCAGAAGGGCAGCATTTGCACAGGGAGAAAGTCCAGAGGGCAGGAATGATAGGAAAGGACACAGAGAAAAGAAGGAAGTGGGAAGAGAACTGTTACATTGTAGGGGTTGCAATTAATGTCATGAAACAAAATGTGTATGAACTGTTGAATGGAAAATGAATTTGCTCTGTAAACTGTTATTCAAATCACAATGAAAAAGAAAAGGTAAAAAAAGAAAGAAAGAAAACCTTATGGAGCACAGTTGTACTCTGGCATTCAGGAAGTTGCCATCAGTCTGTCAACTCAATGACAACTGAAAAAAAAAAAAAAAAAGGAGAAAACCTTAATCGAAAATGAACTTGAGGGTTGGCAGACAATGGGCCTATAAGTTCATGTGAATGATCAGAATTCCCAGGTGTATAGTAGAGCTGACAAGGGGCAAGGTTATGGTCATTACTCGGTCACAGCCAGCTACCCAGAGGGAC
>NW_006921755.1:71692-97019 GCF_000298275.1 Orycteropus afer afer | reverse complement strand
AAAAAAAAAAAAAAAATCAGCCAATGGGGGGGGGAAATGAACTTGGAAGTGCCTATGGGAGGTCAGTAAGAACAGCTACCTAAAGAGATAAGCAACTTTTAACTAAATAATGTAAACTCAGTTATAAATAAACACAAATGCATCAAAAACATCCACAGTTAACCGTAGGGAATATTTACTGAGTGCTTGAAATGTGCCAAGAGGTATAAGAGTCTTGAATATTTTTTTCTCATCTCATCCTCTTATCAATCTTACAAGGTACTGTCACTTTTCTCATTTTACAGATGAGAAAGCTGAGGATCAGAAAGGCTAAATACTTTTGCCTCAGGCACACAATAATAGCAGCATGGAGATTCACACCTGGGCAGTCTGAATGCAGAGTTCCTAATCACCACGTGGCCCTGCCTGCACATAGCTAGCTGCTCAGTCCTCCTCAGTGTTAGAAAGACTTACCTACAACCTCCCAGCTGGGCAATGCGAATCTGGTCAGGAATTCAATCTGGAACTGGCTAAACCCCTATGCTTCTGCCTCTTTACGTAGCTATGTCTTCAGGCTGAATATATAGTCTTGTGGCAGAATGGTTAAGCAGTTGACTGTTAACCAGGTCAACAGTTGGAACCCACCAGTGGCTCCGTGGGAGAAAAGACCTGACAATCTGCTCTGTAAAGATTTCAGCCTAGGAAGTCCAAAGGGGCAGTTCTACTCTGTCCTGCAGTGTTGCTAGGAGTTGAAATCTACTAGATGGCACACAACAACATGAAGATGTAGAAGGAGGAAATGCATAACAAAAAATGCGCTTTCCCCTTATTTCATTCTTTGTCTCAGTTCTCTAAAGGATGAACCAAGTCCCACCTCCGGCTTAAATAGAAACTCCTTCAGGGAATATTAGTTAGACTCAGGCAAGGGAGATAAGGGCTGACTCATCCCCACATATTACTTAGTGTCATGATTTGTGGTACATTCTGAGAAATGCTGGCAGTGCCTGATGGGTAGTCTTCTCAATGATCATTTGCCTATCACTGCTGTATTATGTAGGGAAACAAATACTTGCTTCAAAGACATGAATTTGAAAATGATAAGTTGTTTATAAGAAATTGAAGGGTGAGCCAAAATGTATGCTGAGAGTTTTAATATTTGTACCTCAGAATACCAAGGAACTCATTACATGTTTCATCAACTATAGCCCCTACATGCATAACTGTAGGACCTAAGTCTTTTCTCACCTCAAGGGTGCCCTAGTTATTTTTGTGGGGGTTTGGGGTGTCTCTCATAGTCTCCTGACCTCTGGAATTCAGAGCCAGTGCTTCTGCTTCCCTGGGAAAGAGCTGCTTCAAGCCCCTTCCTATGTTGCCCTCAGAGGCACAAATGAGCTGGTTTCCCTTTAAGCTTCCCTCTGCCAGAGTCTGGTCTTTTCCATCAAAATTAGGAGTTATCTTTCTCTACCTCTCCACTGCACTTGGGCCCTGAAGCAGCATTTCATACATCATAAGTCTCAGAAAGTTGCTTGTGAAAAACAACATCTTGGCATCTGCTCCCAGTGTTCTCTCTCCATGGAGCTCAGATTGGAAAAAGATGCAGGATTACTTCCTCATCCTTTTCCCCACCTCCCTCACAGGCCATTGTACCCAGAAGCATGTTCTTTTGCCCTCATACAAAAGTGGGACCAGAATGACCCCAGCCCAATAGTTCAGAGTAGAATTGTGTTTCATAGAGTTTGTTAGTGGTTGACTTTTCAGAAGTAGATTACCAGGCCTTTCTTCTGAGGTGCTTCTGGGTGGACTTGAACCTCCAACCTTTCAGTTAGCAGCTAAGTGTGTTAACCGTTTGCACCAGCCAGGGGCAACAGAGTATAGGCTTCCCAATTCACCTCTGAATGCTGAGTGCTTTCTCCTGTTCTCTTTTATTTATCAACTTTTAACTTTGCAAGGAGCTCTGGTGGCGTAGTCCCTAAGGCATTTGACTGCTACCAGAAGGTTGATGGTTCAAACCCACCAGCCACTCCGTGGAAGAAAGACTGGGCAATCTACTTCCGTAAAGATTTAGCACCTCAGAAACCTAATGGGGATCACTATGAATAGGAATTGACTTGACAACAGTGAGTTTGGTATGGTTTTTAACTTTGCACTGTTGTGTTGTTGTTGTTGTTGTTATGTGCCATCGAGTTCGACGCGACTCATAGCGACCCCTCCTTGGGTTTCCAAGGCAGTATCACTACGGAAGTAGACTGCCCAACCTTCCTTCCAAGTAGTGGCTGGTGGGTTTGAACTGTCAGGCTTTTGGTTGGCAGTCAAGTGCCTTAGGCGCTATGCTACCAGAGCTCCCAACTTTGCACTAGTAGAGAGAGATTTCCCCCTGACTGCAAATTGCAGGTGATTCAGTGTTTTACTCTGCAGATCACAGGTGATACCGAAAATTTTTTGTTAAAAAATTTGTATCAAAATCAATAAAACAAAAGCATGTGACTATCAAAATATCACTAAGGAAAAGGAAGAAACAGAGAGGTGTGCAAGAGGTACAATGAAGGTAAATACTGCTGCATACACAATACTATCTTATCAATAACAGCAAACACTAATCTATAGGTGGATACACAGATGGATAGGCAAGAAGATCAGCTATGGATAAGCAAATGGGAATATGTCCATGACCATAAGCAGGTTTGGCAGATAATATTCCTACATACATATTTCTATGTGCTATAAAAATGTCCATATGTGGTATAAAATCAACATAGGGCAAATTTAGGATAATTTCTTAGCCACAACTAAGCACCTTGAGGGAGTGAATTTGAGCCTTAAGGCTGGGGACCATGGTGGTGGGGGACAGCAAGCTCAATTGGCACAACATAGTACACAAAAATATTGTTCTATATCTTACTTCGGTGAGTAGCAACTGGGTTCTTAAAAGCTTGTGAGGGCCATCGAAGATGCAACTATTAGGCTCAGTGCCTTAGGCATTTAACTGCTAACCAGAAGTCTGGCAGTTCAAACCCACCAGCCGCTCCTCGGAAGGAAGATTGGGCAATCTACTTACGTAGTGATACCACCTCAGAAACCCAAGGAGGAGTCGCTATGAGTTGAATCTGACTCAACAGCAGTAAATTTGGTTTTTTTTGGTTTTGTCTAGAGAAAGAAGAGTGAAGAAAATACAAAACACATGGAAACAGTCCAAGGGACTAATGGACCATAAGAACCTCAGACTACATGACCCTGAGACCAGAAGAACTACACAATGCCCTGCTACCAATGCCAACCATTTGGAAATGTATGAAAATTAGAGGTCTTGGGTAGAGTGGGAGAAAAAGTATAGAACAAAATTTAAAAACTTAAAAAAGACCAGGTTCACTGCTCACATAGAGACTGGTGAAGCCCCCAAGACTATGGCCCCAAGTCAGGCTTCAGGCCTGAAATTGAACTTACTTCCATGGCTTAACTCTCAACCTAACAATAAACAGGTCTACAAGCCAAACACCTACACCAGGGAGATACACTCCTTAGAACAATCCACCAAGGGAGATCAGAAGGGCAGCACTTGCACAAGGAGAGAGGTAGGGAGGCAGGAATGCACAGGCAAGAAGGAAAGAGGAAAAGAGTAACCACAAGGAGGAAGTGGGAGGAGAGCCATTACATTGCAGGGCACGTAACCAGTGTCACAAAACAAAATGTGTATGAACTATTAGATGTAAAACAAACCTACTTTATAAAATTTCACCAAAATCACAATAAAAAGTTTAAAATAAATAAATAATAACGAGCTAGTATCATCCTAAGGAGCTCTGGTGGCATAGTGTCTAAGGCATTTGACTGCTTACCAGACGATTACTGGTTCAAATCCACCAGCCACTCCATGGAAGGATGACCAGGCAGTCTATTTCCGTAAAGATTTACTGCTTTGGAAACCCAAAGGGGTCGCTCTGAGTCAGAATTGATTTGATGGCAGTGAGGTTTTTATTTTTTTTATTTATTTTTTTTATTAGTATCATCCTGGCAAAAGAAAATAAATAATTTGAGAAGATGATCGACAAGCCTGGTACCAAATACAAATTGTTTTGAAGGTACAGTTAACATTACGTACTGGCAGAAATTGAATGTCCAAGGTAACAAGATTTAATTAATCTAACAGTGTTTCTTTAAGATGATGCGGTAAATGTTTCTGTTGAGGTTTCTGTTTGAAACACTGGGCATCTCATCAAAAAGAATTTGGGAGTAAAAGGTATTTCAATTGTATAAGTTGCCAGAGAGAGTTTAAAATATGCAGAGCGATTGGTACCCTCTAAAACCGCAAATCCAACCCTGTCCCTTACTGAGAAAGCTACAGTTGATCCCCCATACAAGAAGTGGTTTTGCCCAACAAATGGAGGAAACTCCTTTGACAGTCTGAATTCCAGTCACAGTGGTCAGTTCTAAGGAATTCCAAGTGAGCCCCTTCTGTCACAGACTCAAAGCAGCCTTCAAGTTGATCTTCAACTTATAGTGACTCCATGTGACAAAGTAGAATTGCCCCATGAGGTTTTTTTAGGCTGTAAACTTTATGGGAGCTGATTGCCAGGTCTTTCTCCTGTGGACCACTTAGCAGCAGAGCACTTAACTGTTGCACCACCAGGACTCCTTCCAAAGTGTCTAGGTATCTCCATCCTTCCTTTCTGCCTTACCTGATGGTAAAATTACATTGTGTTTTATAAACACATTTCAACACCTCTTTTAAGAAGTGAAAATAAGGAGCAGTGGGTAGCAGCAAAATGGGCTCAGGTATAGCAAGGACTGTGAGGATGGCACAGGCCCTGGCAGTGTTTCGTTCTGTTGTACATAGCGTCACTGAGTCGGAGCCAACCTGACAGCACCTAACAACAACATGCTTGAAGTTAACTTTTTCTCCTCTGAATTATTACTTTAGAGGTCCTTGTATGTAAGAACAAGACCCAGGTTTAATAAAAAAAAGGACCCTGGATGAAGCCCTAATATGCCCTTCTGGGCTTAGTTAACATTATAAGAAAACTTCAGGGTGAATACAATCCTTACTATAAAGGAATGAACCAATAATCATCAAATGCCAGGCTTGAGACAGGCAGTCAGAGAACATTTGGAATGACTTCCTAGGGCTCCTTTCAAATCGCACCACAAGACTCACACACATGACTAGCCTCTGTGCACAGAGATGTATGTCAGTGTGTAGCTGGAAGTTTGCTTTGGCTGATCTTGGAGGGGTCCATTTGTCTAAGGAGGTCTGGATGGCCTACGAAGGCACTGCCTCCCTTGCCATCATAGCAGTTTTAAGAGGGTGGAGTATTTTTCTTTGAGGCCAAGATTGGCACAGAGAACTTCCTCACTGAAATTCTCTGCCAAATAGAGTTTGCTTCTCTTGCACAATTCTACCCCCACGCCCACTTCATCCCCCTTGTCCTTGGTCAAATTTCTGGACTTTTGGCATATGTTTGTTAGTTCGTAGCTGGTACTTCCTGATGCTATGGATGCAAAGAAGTGCTTTCTCTAGGGTGAAATTTACAAGCTTGGTTTTCCTCTTTGACAGGAACAGAGAGCCACAAAGTTTCCCTAAGGGGAGAAAAAAGCTTCCATATGCAGGGATCCAAATGGGAGGGGTTTTTTGCGTGTCGCTTTTTTTTTTTTTTCCCCTTGACATTTTTTAAATTTAATAGTTACACTGGACATATTTATTCAGAGGAGGCTCACAGTTTTCATCCTAGCAGGGACTTCACTAAAATTTCCAAATCACAAATATGTCTGCTCCTGTGCTCCATGTCATTTATCTCTTTCTTAAAGCAGTCCCCACTGAGTCCTTGAGTTTCAACTCTACCTAGAGACTGAAGAAAAGAGCTCTGGTGGTGTAGTGGTTAAGGCATTTGGCTGCTAACCAAAAGGTCAGTTGTTCTAACCCACCAGCCATTCTGCAGAAGAAAGATGAAGCAGTCTGTTTCTGTAAAGATTTATAGCCTTGGAAACCTAATGGGGGTCGCTATGAGTCAGAATCGACTTGATGGTAGTAAGTGAGAGACTGAAGAAGATAGAAGAAGGCTCCCTTCTCCCATATGACTTAGCTATGGTGGCACTGTCTGCAGAATAGTAAAAGGGGAAAAAACATTGCTAAACTCTTGGCAAACTAGTTCTAAATTACTTTAGTTATAGGCCTACTGAGGAAAAGATGATAAATGTCAATATTTTTCAACAAATTTTACAACCTGCAACACATTTTTAAATTTTTAAACTTGCTGAAACACTCTAATTGATACCATTTTCTATTTTAGAATAGTATTTTCCAAAACTAAAAAGACATTTCATTTGTAATATTTACCATCTAAAATTTTTCTCTTACCATGATCAGAATAATTTGTATGAACTCCAAACCAAACCAAAACCAAACTTACTGGCATAGAGTCGGATCACACTCATAGCGACCCCTCCTTGGGTTTCCAAGGAGGTATAACATGTGGAAAATCACTACCACTCTCATTAAAAAAAGAAAAAGAAAGTTTTGATGAAATAAGCTACCTATATTTGATTAGGGGGAAAAAAAAAGTTTCTCTGTTAATTTGGTAACTAGGGATAGACACAGTGGCTGCAACAATAGCAGTGACTGTGAGAATGGTATAGGGCCAAGCAGTGTTTCATTCTATTGTATAGGGTCACTACGTGTCAGAGGTGACTTGACGGCACCTACCAACAACAAAAGAATATTTAAGTGTAAGTATTAGACTAGGCCCCAAGAAATATTTTGGTTATATATCTTTGTTTTCACTTTTAAGCCAGAATGGTAACATTTAATACAGGTGAATGGCTTTTGGCCATTTTTATCTTAAAGAGGTGAAACTATAACATACATATAAATCGTCTGGGGATCTTGTTAAAATGCAGATTCTGATTCAGGGGGTCTGGGGCTGGAATGAGAGAGTCTGCATTTCAAAACAGCTCCCAGAGGATGTTGATGCTGCTGGTCCTTGAACACTCTCCCTAGTGAGGACGTAGAGGGCACTGTATCTTCCTTTCCCTAAGCCTCCACTTGAAGAGTGGAATATGGGGATACTAGCATCCACACAGCTTCAACAGGAATGGCAAATGAAGCTCTAGGACTATGGCAGAAAGGGGGAGAACCTTCTAGATGTTCCCGTGCAATATTCCTTTAGTGAGAATAAAAGTATTTTAATCTGTGCTATTCATCAAATGGAGTTTCTAGGTTGTGCAAACTGTTAACATGCTTGGCTGCTAACCCAAGATTAAAGGTTCAAGTCCACCCAGAGTCACCTCAGAAAAAAGGCCTAGAAATCTACTTCCAAAAAAAATCAACCATTGAAAACCCTACGGAGCACAGTTCTACTATGACACACATAGAGTTTTCATGAGTCAGAGCTAAGTCCATGGCAACTGGTTTATTCAACAAATAGGTGAATCTGTCCTAAATTTAAAGCCCTAGGTTAGCTATTGTATAACTAAATATAAAATCAAAACACCAAACTCACTGCCGACGGGTCGGATACAACTCATAGCGACCCCTCCTTGGATTTCTGAGGTGGTATCACTATGGAGGTAGATTGCCCAGTCTGGTTTGAACCGCGAGCCTTCTGGTTAGCAGTCAGATGCCTTAGGCACTAGGCCACCAGAGCTCCTAACTAAATATAGTAATCTCATTTACTTTAACATTTGTGCCCTGATCATCACTTTTAGAGACTAAAATAACACTCCATTGCTGTTTTTTTTTTCCTTTTACTTCTGCTTTTTATTTTAAAAAATTTCAAACCTTCAGAAAAATTCAGACTAGTATAACAAATACCCTTACACTCTTACCCTATATTTATGAACCACGAACATGCTGCCTTTCTCTCTCACTCTGTGTGTGTATGCGTGCGTGTGTGTGTGTGTGTGTGTGTGTGTACAAGGCCCCCGGAGGCGCAACACTTACGCACTGTACTGTTAATCAAAAGGTTGACTGTTTTAGCACTGCGGCACCTCTGCCAGAGCAAGACCTCGAGATCTGCTCCCATAAGGATTACAGCCTAGAAAACCCTATGGAGCAGTTCTACCCTGTTACGTGGGTCTCTGCAAGTCAAAAAGGGTGCCCTGGTGGCATAGTGCCTAAGGCATTTGACTGCTAACCAGAAGGCTGGAGGTTCAAACCCATCAGCCACTCCTTGGATGGAAGACTGGGCAATCTACTTCCATAGTGATACCACCTCAGAAATCGAAGGAGGGGTCGCTACGAGTCGGAACAGACTAGATGGCAGTGAGTTTGGTTGTTTTTTGTGTGTGAGTCAAAACTGACTTAATAGTACCTAATAACAACATGTATATGTATACATACATACATGCTGCTGTTGTTATGTCCTGATGAGTTGGACCCGACTCACAGTGACCCCTCCTTGGGTTTCCGAGGTGGTATCACTATGGAAGTAGATTGCCCAACCTTCCTGCTGAGGAGTGGCTGCTGGGTTTGAACCACCAGCCTTCTGGTTAACAGTCAAGTGCCTTTGGCACTATGCTACCAGAGCTCCTACATACATGATAGATAAATAATTATTTAGGTTATTTTAATTTGACTCAAGCATTTGATAGTAAGTTGCAGATCTCCAGTGCTTTTTATTATGTTGCTACCATTTGTCTTCATTGACAGGCTCAGCTACAAACAGAATTGTATCTGACTGTGAGCTCTGTGTGTGCTAGAAACCAAGGCAGCTTGGTGTTTCTCAGACTTTTTCTTTTTTAAAAAAAAAAATTTATTGTGATTTGGGTGAAAATTTTAGAGCATTGTTTTCCATTCAACAATTCATACCCATTTTGTTTTGCGACATTGATTGCAATCCCCACAATGGAACAACGCTCTTCTCACTTCATCCCTGAGATTACTGTCCTTCTTTCCTATCCCTTCTTGTTTTCTGAGGTTTATCTCTAGGCTAATGATGCCTTTGATCTCTTATGGTTGCTTATTCTAAGGAGTGCGTACCTCCCTGGTATTATTTTTTTTACCTTATAGGCTTGTGCTAAAGGGGCAGGGAGGCCGCATCTTCTGACCTCCTGTAACCCACAAGAGGAAGACAGAATCACCATCAGTAGCCCAAGGCCTATTCCTGCGAGGTCAGACATGCTGCCTCCCTCCAGCCCTTGCACCAAGCGTTCCTCCCGCCAACACCCACCACTTCTCTGCTAGGTTCGATAATTCGCTGCAGTGGCCACACAGAACTCACAGATCACGGGGTTTATTAGAGAAGCACCAGGCTATAATTCCAGTTCAGGAAGTATGTATGCTCAGTCTCTCTCAGACCACTGTCTCTCAGCCAACAGTCTCTCTCAGTTTCTCTCCCAGCAGCGCATGTCTCTCAGTGTCTCTGTCTCAGGAGCGCGTTTCTCTCAGCAACACATCTTTCTCAGCCAGCAGTCAGAGAAACTTCTTCCACCTCTAGGAGGCCTCCTTTTGAGCCTGGCAGAGTGGCCAAACTAACCAATCATCATATCAAAATTCTAAGCACCTGAGAGAGAGCAAATTTCCCAGAACATTGTTTTGTGCCACTCTCAACAGAAATACCCCAGGTGGATAACTTTAGCAATCAGGAACTCCTCAGTTGCTCACAGCAAATTTCACCACGGAGTTTACAGAGACTTATAGCTAGAAAAGCCATACCAGGTAATTTACTGCACCACAGCCTGTCTATCGTTTGACTGAAAGTTGAGCCATAGGGACGTTTCCTAGACTTTCTAGGATTAGAGTTACGGAGGAGAAAGCAGATCGTGGAGATCTTTGCTTTTCTTTAATAATCTTCAATAGCTTACCCTATGTTCCAGCCAGTAACCCCACTCCATACTGTCTTTAAGAAAACCTATGGAAGGATTGTGCTGGGGATACCAGAAAGATGGACCAAAAATGGGAGGCAGAGAAGAAAAACTTACTTTGTGATAAACCAAACACAAGTGGAAGACTTTTTTGTTTCTTTATCTGTGAGTTCATATTTGACTATGAATTTTTTTTTATCAGTGTTAGACAAAAAGAAAAAGGCTCAATATTTTTCCAACATGATTCAAATGATCACCTACTCCAATATTTTATAACATTACAAAGGGGATGTGTTAGTTACTGTTTAACTTATATGTACCTGACCTCAAATTTTTATTCCCAAATGACTCACTTACCAGAAATTAGTTTCCCTCAAAACGGTCTCTACACTATTTCTAACACTTCCCCACAGAACTGCCTGTGTGTTTTCCTGGACATATCTAACTGGTTCTTCCTATAGCTCCTCATCTTGCTGTCACACTGCTTCTGTGGCATTCTGCCTGAATACAAGCTCTGCAGGGACACTGAGGTCTCTTACCACCACCCCCTCTCTGCTGCTTGCACAGGTCTGTCTCTCTCCACTGGTGCTGCTGCTGAGACCCCTCATCCTGGCTCTCCACTGTCCCACCTCACAACTGAGAGTAGGCTGTGACTTTCAGAGAAGCTCTATTAAAGATTCACCATTAATAGAAATGCAAGAAAACTTATAACTTACAACAGCCACTAATGTTCAAACTCAAGAGACGCAAATTCTACCTCAAAATCTCTCTGAGCAGTTCCCATGTGAGGAATAACTGAACCCTAACAGTGGAAATCCAGACTCAGCTGTACCTTCAACCTTGGAAGAGGGGGTCCTTTTCTTAAAAGTCTGTTTCATGTCCTACTTCAGAATTAATCTCATTCCAAGATGGATCCCAATAAGTATATAAATCCTCCTCAGGAGGGATCTCATCTCATTCCTGGGTATGGGCTAGCCACTTGGCCCATTTAATCCAATCACAAGATACATCAAGATAGCGCCCAAACTCCATTGCGTGGGCTGAAGCAAGCCCATTTCAATTCCTTTTCAAGTTCTTGTTTTCTTCAGTATGAGACTAGGTCTGCTCAGTGTCCACACATGGTAAAATTTTGACTCCATATCTCTACCCACCCACTGACACTGAGTTGATTTCTGACTCATAGCAACCCTGCAGAACAGAGTAGAACTACCCCATAGGATTTCCAAGGCTGTAAATCTTTACAGAAGCAGACTGCTATATCTTTCTTCTGTAGAGCAGCCAGTGGGTTCAAACCACTGACCTTTTAGTCAGCAGCAGAATGCTCAAACCAGAGGTCCTTCCATATTTCTCTCTCAACTCACTGCCATCGAGTCAATTTGACTCATAGCAACCCCTCCTTGTGTTTCTGAGATGGTATCACTACAGAAGTAGATTTCCCAATCTTCTTTCTGAAGAGTGGCTGGTGGGTTTGAACCTCCAGCCTTCTGGTTAGTCAAATGCCTTAGGCACTATGCCACCAGGGCTCTCACTTCTAAAAGAAAAAAATAATAATTTATGAATGAACATTTATTTTTAAGGTGCCAAAAAAACAAAACCCCAGAAGAGTCTAAATTCAAGTACAGATTTAAAAAAAAAAAAAAAAAAACCTCAAATTACACAAATTACACAGGAGTAGAGTCTTACTGATTCTCTCAATTTACATTACTAAACAGAACATTCAGTTGCTCCTCAAGAGCCCCAGGGTGATGGAAATGAGTCATGTGTTTGGCTGCTAAGGAAAGGTTGGAGGTTTTAGTCCAGCTAGAGGCACCTCAGAAGAAAAGCGTGGCCACCTACAACTGAAAAATCAATCATTGAAAATCCTATGGAACACAGTTCTACTCCGACACACTGAGGTCCCAGTGAATCAGAGTCGACTCAACAGCCGCTGGTTAGTTCTCTAGCATCTGCACTGGGGCTGGTTAGTTCTCTAGCATCTGCACTGGGGCTGGTTAGTTCTCTAGCATCTGCATTGGAGTTACTTCCCTGCATTCATTTCTTCCCCCAGCAAAAACTAATTTGACTAAAAGCACACAAAATCCATTTTCCACTCTACAATGCAGAAACAGCTTACCACTTCCACAACAACAGCCTAGTTACTTCAGAAACTCAAAGTCCTGCCTCCGTTGAGCTCCTTGCTGAGTTTCCTCTCCCTCTAATAGTCTGCTGTTTGCTTCCTAAATTCCACTCATCACAACAAGTAGATGGGAATAGAGTCTGTATCTCAGAATGGATTTTTGAAGAACTGCCAAAAAAAGAAATATTTATTTCAAATTTTTAAAGGCAGCATTTCTTTTTCCTCCCACTTACTTTTGTTTAAGAAAATCACCATGAGGCAAATAGTTAACATCAACTGACAAATATGTGGAAAACTTCTTTTAGTATGGGGACATTTTAGGAGTAGTACAAAAATTATATTACACATAAAAGCCGATCTTGATGATGCAGAATTTGAAACTTGTAAAAACTTGAAACACAAAACTTTTATCCTATAATTTGAAATCCCTTGATGCAAAAATAGATGAACAAATGTTGAAGAGGGTCAGCTATTCTTATACTGAATTTCTACATATACTAGAGAAAAAAATAACATTAAAATTCCAGCCATTGTTTTATTAACAAGAATATATGTCAAGATATTGTTGTAATGATATTTTGTTCATTCTTTTCAACTGACTTGACCAACACAGTAATGTGGTGGTTTATAAATTTGTTATAAAGTAGGACAATATGTTTATGAATGGCTTAACGACAGCTGCTTGGCTGAATATTTTGTAGGATTCATTGAGTTTATTAAATGGAAAGGAGTGTTTTTATTTTGTTTGTTGTGGCCAAGCCAGTCATCTAGTGCTGCTAAGACAGCTGTCATAGCCTGTTGGCCAACACTCCAGCCCCTATCTGTGAAAGAGGACACTAGATTGATTATTTTCAGCTAATTTGTAGAAAGCAACTGTTCAAGGTAAAAAAAAAAAAATGAACATACTTCTAAAGCAACATTTTAAAACTCTGACTTGTGACCCATTAATGGTCATGAGATCAGTTCAGTATTTATAACCAGCAATTTTGAAAACTGAAATAGAATAAAAATCATCAGAGTGCATAATACATAGTAAAAGTAAACATGGTTTTGTGGCACTGTTAAGTTTTATTTATTTATACATTCACGCATGTTGTTGTTGTTGTTATGTGCCACTGAGTCGGCCCTGACTCATAGTGACCCCTCCTTGGGTTTCCAAGGTGGTATCACTACGGAAGTAGATTGCCCAACCTTCCTTCCAAGGAGTGGCTGGTGGGTTTGAACCGCCAACCTTCTGGTTAGCAGTCAAGTGCCTTTAGGCACTACTCTACCAGAACTCTTCTACATTTATGTATAAACCATTATATGTATTGATGTTGTTTTTATTAGTTGCCATGATGTTAATTCTGACTCATGGTGACCCCCTGTAGGCAGAGTAGAACTGAACCATAGGTTTTCAAGACTATGAGTTTTCCAAAACACATCAACAAGGTCTGTCTTCTGAGGAGCCTCTGGGTGGGTTTGAACTGCCAATCTTTGGGCTAATACCAAAACTCACTGCCATCGAGTCAAATCTGACTCATGGCAACTCGCATAGGCTTTCCAAAGCTGTAAATCTTTACAGAAGTAGATTACCTCATATTCCTCCTATAGAGTAGCTGGTGGGTTTGAACCACTAAACCTTCTGTTTAGCACCCACAAGCCTTACCCGCTACACCACCAGAGCTAATAGTCAAGTACTTAATTACTTGCACCACCCAGAGATGCCATACATGTATGTGCATATAAAACTATAAAAAACCCACTAGAGAGAGAGAGAGATCTACAGATATAATTATACACACACACACACATACACTCACACCATGGTTACTTTGTAAAAATGCATTTTTTACTATATGTCATGGTTGAAATAATTAAAACACTGCAACTCTTAAGTACCAAGGTAGTGGGGGAAATCACAATTTTCAAATCCTCTATAATCAATGGAAACATTTAAAATAAATACCACCCACCCCCCTTGTTCTGTCGTGGATTGCTTTCTCAACATGTTATTTTCCTCAACAGGCTATAGGAATCTCACAGGGAAACTCTGTCAAACTTTGATTGTTAACATCCCCAAATGTACCACATCTCAATCCTTTTCTCCCCAGAACATACAAGAGAAATCACTTTCACATGCATGTGAACCACACAACCCTTTGGTCATACCTCAATTTCAGGGCTGTGGCAGAGATAAGATAAACTCTTGATTACAAGAAATTCCCTGAGAGTGCTCTGTAACTCTCTCCCTTCCAAGATAGCATTGCTGCTGTTAGTTATCATTGGATAGGCTCCGAGTTAAGGCATCCCTATGTAAAATAGAGCTCTGGTAGCATAGTGTCTAAGGCACTTGACTGCTAACCAGAAGGCTGGTCGTTCAAACCCACCAGCAACTCCTCGGAAGGAAGGTTGGGCAATCTACTCCCGTAGTGATACCACCTCGGAAACCCAAGGTGGGGGTCACTGTGAGTTGGGTCTGACTCGATGGCACATAACAACAACAACATGTAAAATAGAACAAAATATTGCCTGATCCTGTGCCATCCTCGTGATTGCTGGTATGTTTGAGTCTGTTGTTGTGCCTAATGTGTCAAGCCATCTCACTGATGATCTTCCTTATTTTTGCTGATCCTCTGTACTTTACCAAACATGTCTTTTTCTAGCAGTTGGTCTTTCCTGGATGACATGTCAGCAGGAAGTGAGTTCAAGTCTCACCATTTTCTCCTCTAAGGAACATAAGATAGAAATTAGTGATGGTGATCAAGATAAACTTGGATGCACCTCAATAGTTTTTTTAAAAAGACAAAAGATATTTGCAAAATTCAATTTATTATAACTCTTCAATACCAAAGATTTCTGACATACCTCACAACTGTGCCATTGAGAAAACACAGTTGAGAGTTGCTAAGGAGCTCTGGTGGCCTAAGGCATTTGACTGTTAACCAGAAGGTTGATAGTTCAAACCCACCAACCCCTCTGCAGAAGGCACTTGGGGCAATCTACTTCCGTAAAGATTAACAGCCTTGGAAACCCAATGGGGTGTGCTATGAGTTGAAATCAACCTGATGGCAGTGAGTTGGCTTTTTTGTTTTTATAGAATGCTAAGAGTTTGTTCCTTTCTCTCTGCTTTCCTGAACTGAACGCAGGTTTCCACACAAATGGCCAAGTCAGGGTCTTCTACACGATTAAGAACATTTCCCAAAATGTCATCAATGTGAATGGCTTTCCTTTATTTTAGGATTAAGATCAGTTATAAAAAATATTCATCTTCTTCCCCAATTTTTTTTCCTCTTTAGGTCTAGGGCTTTGGATAAGGAATAAGTTTGGGGTTAATAGAAATGTAAAGAGCAGATCAGGATAGTGAAAAATTCCTGCATTTTACCACTCATACTTTACCTGGTTTTGATAGTCAATGGAAACTCAGGGGGTTAAAGGGACTTGCCAGAAGTCATGAAGCTAGGGGTGCCAGAGATTCCCGCACTGTAGTGGCATTTCTCCTAGGTTGGAACACACTCTAGCCACATGATTTATTAAGAACTCCCCCACATGATAGTAGATGTGTTTCTCAGAATGAAGAGTATCAGGCCTAGAGCCAGGACTATATTTGAAGAAGAGATAACAAAGGGAAAATCTTTGTTATCTACTAAATTTATTCATTTAATCAATCATCATTTACAGGCACACAGGATACAGATTGATACTGCCCTCAAAAATATATACTCCAGCACTGAAAAGGATCATATGTACAATTAGTTATGATACAATATATCAGATTATACTGTATATATGTACAATTAGGTATGATACAATATGTCTGGTTATATTGTCAGGAATAACTCAATGCCATTTATACAGGAAAAATGGTGATCAATTTTTCCTGGGGCTTTAGCTTTTGTAGATTGGGGGTAGAAGGGTCTGTGTTGGGGGCTCATTCCAGAACCAGGTCAGATGTGAAGATGACCACATAAGTCAAAAATCCATTTGACAGGCCAGGTAGTCTCATGAAATGTTCTTAAAATTTAATGCAGATTATGATTTTGAAGATCTCAGAAGGAAGGTTGGGCAATCTACTTCCGTAGAGATACCATCTCGGAAACCCAGGGCGGGGTCACTATGAGTCGGGTCTGACTCAAAAGCACATAACAAGAACAACAACATGATTTTGAAGATAGGTCTGGGGTAGAGCCTGAGATTCTGCCTTTCTAACTAGATCCCAGGTGGTGACCATGCTACTTTTCTGAGGACCACACTGTGAGGAGCAGATGTCTAGTGATCAGAGGTTTGGTTTCAGAGAGAAGTGAATCCCAGCTTTACCTCCTATAGCTAGCGATCTTTTGGTAAATTACCTAGTGTCAGCTTCTTTTTCTATAAAAATGGCCAAAATGTTATAATATACAGCTTGTTATAAATAGTGAATGAGAATGTGAGTACCAGGCTCAAGATAAAGTAAAAGCTCAGTTAAAGCTGTTGTGTGCCATGGAGTTGATTCCAACTCATAGAGACCCTACATAACTGAGCAGAACAACCCCATAGGGTTTCCTAGGCAGCAGATTGCCAGGTCTTTCACAGAGTGGCTGGTGGGTTCAAACCACCAAACTTTCAGTTAGCAACTGAATGTTTAACTATTGAGCCACAAAAACCCATTGCCACTAAGTCCATTTCAACTTATGTCAACCCTTTAGGACAGAGTAGAACTGTCCCAGAGTAGAAACCCTAGTCCCATAGAGGCAATAAATCTTTATAGAAGCAAACTGCCTCATCTTTCTCCCATGGAGTGGCTGGTGGGTTTGAATCGCTGACCTTTTGCTTGGCAGCCAAATGCTTTAACCACTATGCCACCAAACTAAAATCAAACCAAACCCACTGCCATCAAGTCCATTCTGATTCATAGCAACCCCCATTGGGCTTCCAGGGCTGTAAGTCCTTATAGAAGTAGATTGTCTCATTTTCCTGCCATGGAGCAACAGGTAGGTTTGAACTGTTGACCTTCTGGTTAGCAGCCCAATATCTTATCCACTATGCCACCAGAGTTCCTTGCTATGCCACCAGGACTCCTCAGTTAAGATAGTCCTAATGATACATAATTGCTTTAGAAATAAATTTGGTTACAAAGAACAACATTTATTTAGAACATCTCTCTCTATGATTCCCTTCAAAGTCTCATGACCCTTTTTTAAAGTAAATAGCCATGATGTGTATTTGCTTTTACAGCAAATTAAGGCATTAAGATTTTTCCTGAGGCAATAACAAAACAATGGCCAAGTCAGATAAGAATACAGGAAGTATTATGCCTAGTCCCATAACCTAACCACTAACCCACTCAACCTTTTCCATAATGAAGTAATGTAATTGATGGATGAAACATGGGAAATTTTGGAACTTCCCAATAGAGCCAAGGGAAAAAGATCTGCAATAATGTGGTTTCATAAATCTAAGTTTTCTTTAATGTATTTGGGAAGAGACCATCTGAATTTAACAGTAACTACATTTGCATAGGGTTTTCCTTTTCTCACACATTTGTCATTTTAGCCTCATGAAAACCTGTAAGAGTCAGGAAGGTGAGGAATTTTCACCTTCATTTTACAAATGAGGAGACTGAGGCCCAATGAGGTAAAGTGATGTCCTCACTCCACTGCAACAAAGCCCTGATCCAGGTAGACTGACTCCAAGTAATCTACTGTTTCATTTTGCTGTGGAGGCAAAGAGGAGTGGTGGTGCCAAGAAGTTTCTGTTGGGGATGGGCAGTGGGCAGCAAAGAAGCTCTGGGAGTGGAATGCACTTTTTTGCCTTTTGGTCAACTGTGACTTCAAAGATTTACTGCCTGTGATCTCAGCGACATTTGCTAGGCTGGAGTTAAGTAAAACAAATTGAAGGGGGACAAAATCTCACATGACTTATTTTAAAAACACTTTGCAAACTCATAAATAGCATTTTTGGGATTCACCCAATTTTTTTCTTGATTTCAATAAGGCTTTTTTTTTTTTGGCTTCAGTTTTTCCTGTTTTCTCCCTTTTTTGTGATAAAAGTCCAATTTAAGGAAGTTTGGCAAATTACGAAAACACGCATATATAAAATTCACATTTCCCTTTTTCTAAGTACATTTCAAAATGTATTAATACTTGGAAAGCATGAAGTTATTTCTAAAAATGGAATTAGCACTTTATATTTTAAGTAACGTTTTTATTTTGTACACTATGCCACACCATTTTGACTGGATTTTCTTCAGATGAAATATACCTCTCTTACTAAAATAAAAAGAGGAACTAAATTGAAAAAAATAGATGATACTTTAGAAAACATGACAGCATACACCACCACAAGACATGTGAGACTATTTGACATTCTAACACGCTGGGATCTTTTACCATATTTTGACTCAATGATCATTGATGTTTATAAAAATGACACTAAGGAACAAAATTCATTCCACAAATACTCTTGATAAACATTCACTGGGCACAGGTAAAAGTTAAATAGAAGATAAGGTAGGTCCTGCCCTCAGAATATTCCAGTACTCTCTCAGACATTTTCTTTTATTTATTTATTTATTTATTTATTTTATTTTATTTTTTTTTCTTTTATTAGGATTTGGGTGAAGATTTACAGAGTAAATTCACTTTTCATACAGCAGTTCACATGAGCAGTTTGTCTCATGTCTCAGACATTTTCTGATCATGAAATAGGTGGTACTGTTAGGTGCTGTCCAGCCAGCTCCAACTCATAGCAACGCTATGAACAACAGGATGAAACACTACCAGGTCCTGGGCCAGCCTCACAATTGTTGCTATGGTTCATTGTTGCAGCCACTGTGTCAATCCATCTCGTTGAGGGTCTTCACCAACCTCTCAAGTAAGTAGTCTGTTTATATTTTTAGAGTTGAATATTTCATTATGTTCTTTTAATTTGTTTGAATTAGCAATTGATTATGAGATGGTAAATTTCTATCCCTCACTATTTATCAAATTCCCCAAATGCAAGAACTATACCATCGTCATCCTTGTATATTTCTGTCATGACCAAGAGAACACTTGCATTCAAATAGACACTTGATTCACATTTTTGAATTCAAGTTTTTAGATGAAATTATTCAAAAAATTTGACAATCTGGCCACATTTGGTAGTAGAATCTATTAGATAAATAGATCCATTTCCTCCTAAATTTCTTGTTGAGCATCAGGATCAAATATGAGATTGAGGTAAAGAAAAGGTCTGTCTCCTTTATCATTTTGAAAGCATATAACTAGACTTCTCTCAGCTTTAAGAAGAAAAGAAAGTCAAGATTTTTTTCCTTTATAACTCTGTCCACATTCAAGACTTGATGGTTGCTACAAAGCAGAAAACCAGGTATATATGTAGGTGCCTACGAGCCAGTACATGTCAAATCTCAAATTCCAGATAGATTATAAATCTCAACAGGTTGGATTTACATAATGTTCTCTAGTACTGCTCTAACAGAAAATACCACAGATGGGTGGCTTGAACAAACAAGAGTTTATTCTCTGACAGTTTCGGAGACTAGAAGTCCAAGTTCAAGGTGCCAGCTCTAGGAGCTGGATGAAAGCCTCTCGAACTTGGGCTTCACCTCTGCCTCTTGCTCCTGGGGAGGCTTCTCTTAACTCAGGCAGCTGCTGGCTGCTAAGGCTGACAAATCTAAGGTCAAGAAACAAAATGGCGCAGTCCCAAGGTTACCAAACAACATGGCAAGCCACTAGTTCAAGTCCAGAGATAGTCACAGGATCAGCAAGAAACATCGCAGACTGCTAAATGAAGACTCAGCTACATGCAGGGTGCAAGCATGCCAAAAAGCTGCAGAGACCTTCCTCAATGCTTCTTATATACTGGAAGCAGACCATATACCTAAGGCAACTACTCAGTGGTTCCGGTAGATTCCACTATGGAGTTGATTGCCAGTCTCCTCATGAGGAATAACTACGTCCAGCTGCCCAAACATTGAACCAGGACCAGCCAAGTTGACACACAACTACCACACATAAACAATAAAATTTTGGAATCCTCTAAAATCACAAATATTACTCACAGGTAGAATGAGTGGCTTAAGTGAACTTTCTAATCTTGAGAGCATCAAATATCCAGATAATGACAGAGCTTATGCCTTTCCTGATAAAACAACTGTCTCTGTGTAAACTTGCAATCCATTTCTATTGTAAATATAAAGCTTGCAGCACAGTGTTTGCTTGGTAACTTGTCTATTTCTTCCAAGATCCTGTAATGGTTTGACAAGAATATACGATCCATGAAAAGAAGTATTACTCAAATTATATTTTATAAACCTACCGACCCTATAAAATTTACTTTCCTTTTAACTCAGCATTTTTCCCATCCAGTTTGTCATACTGCTTGAATAATTTAATAATTAAATTGGGTTATCGGAAACCAATCAAATGTAAAATGTAACAAAATTAGCTTTCAACCCTTCAAGTTGTACCAGGGACTGATAAACTATGTCTCTGTTTCTTATTAAGGGAGGAGACATAGGTGGTGGAAATTAAGTCTAAGAGCATCCATTGTGTCTAAAGAATCTGATGCAACCAGTAGTGTGCTGGTCAGTGTTTACTAACCAGTTCTCTGAAAAGAAAAGAGCCCTAATTATAGGTTTGCTGATTTCACGGTATAAATACTTTCACCATGGCCATCTTCAATCCAAAAATACGGAGTCACTGAATTCGCAGTTGGGAAAAGAGGTTACAACCTGCTCTCGAGAGTTGGTAGAAGTTGGCTCCATCACAGCACTGGATATACATTAACAAAATGAGGGCTCATTTACACAAACATGCTAAAAATGTGAAGGTCTGATCTGGTGAAATGATTGACATTCAGAAGAAGGGAATTCAGTGGCCTGTCTTAATCTAGAAAGCCTTATTAGAACAATAGAGTTCCCAGATGGTGCAAATAATTAACTAGATCAGCTGCTAACCGCATGATTTGAGGTTTGAGCTCACCAGAGGCACCTGAAAAGAAAGGCTTGGTGATCTATTTCCAGAAAAGCAGCCATTGAGAAAACTACGGAGGCCAGTTCTATTCTAACACAGATGAGGTCTCCATGAGTTGGAATGAACTCAACAGCAACTGGTTTTTAGAACAATAGGGATAGTATTTCAGTCTTTTGGAATATAAAAAGGGGAAGATAACAGTTTTGTTAACAAAGGTGGGTATTATCTTTTTTTTTCTTTTCCGAGATATATCATTTAATTATGTATAATTTTAATGGATTATAAATCCATTACTAGAATACATTTACATTATAAATCCATCACTAGAAATTTTAAAATTGAAAAAGATTATATATATACATTATTCATCATTTTTACATAACTAACGTATATCCCTTTAATAAAACAAGTTAAATATTACTCTAATCATATTGCATTCAAATACTGGAAAAATATTACAATTCCCTGACTCCTTAGACAATGTATAATGGATGTCATTAAATTCCAGATTCTTCAACATAAATGAATCTTGAAAACACTGTGCTGATGAAATAAGTCAGTCACAAAGAATATATAAGATCTCACATATATGAACTATCTAGAATAAGTGAGTATGTAGAGACCAAAGTTTATTAGGAGTTACCAGGGGCAGGCAGGAAGGAAAAGAGAAAGAAGACACAACATTTAGGGGACACTTCTTGTTGTTAGGTGCCGTCAAGTCATCTCTGACTCATAGCAACCCTACACACAGCAGAACAAAGCACTGCCCAGTCTTGTGCCACCCTCACGATCTTTGCTATATCTGAGCTCATTGTTGCAGCCACTGTATCTATCCATCTTGTTGAGGGCCTTCCCCTTCTTCATTGACCCTCCACTTTACCAAGCATGATATCCTTCTCCAGGGAATGGTTCCTTCTAACAACATGACCAAAGTAGGTGAGACAAAGTCTGGCCATTCCTGCTTCCAAGGAGCATTCTGGCTGTACTTCTTCCAGGACAGATTTGTTAGTCCTTTTAGCAGACCATAGTGCTCTTAGCATTCTTCTCCAACACCACAATTCAAAAGCATCAACTCTTCTTTGGTCTTCCTTATTCATTGTCCAGCTCTCACCTGCCTAAGAGGTGATTGAAAATACTATAGCTTGGGTTAGGTTCACCTTAGTCTTCAAGGAGACATCTTTGCTCTTCATCACTTGAAAGAAGTCTTTTGCAGCTGATTTGCCCAGTGCAATACGTCATCTGATGTCTTGACTGCTGCTTCCATTGATGTTGATTATAGAACCAAGTAATATGAAGTCTTTGACAACTTTAATCTTTTCTCCATTTATAGTGAAGGTGTTTATTGGACCAGTTGTGAGGATTTTTATTTTCTTTACATTGAAGTGTAATCCATACTATAGATTATACTCTTCAATCTTCATCTGTAAGTGCTTCAAGTCATCCTTACTTTCAGCAAGCAAAGTAGGGGACACTTAGCTTCTGTTAAACCCATACCAAAAAAACCCTCTGCCATTGAGTAGTCGATTCTGACTTACAGAGACCCCCATTTGGTTTCCAACATAGTAGATCTCTACAGAAGTAGATTGCTCTGTCTTGCTTCTCCAGAGAGGCAGGTGGGTTTCAACCACCAACCTTCTGGTTAGCAGTCAGATGCCTTAGGCACTGTGCTACCAGAGCTCCTTTAGCTTCTGTTAAGGATGATGGAAAAACTTGGGAATGCTTAATGATGATGGCTGAAAAACATGATGAACATATTCAATGTCACTGAACTATACATGTGAAGATTGTTGAAATGGCACATGTTTTGTTATATATATATATATATATATATATATATATATATATATATATATAAAAACTCACTGCCATGGAGTCAATTCCAACTCATAGCAACCCCTCCTTGGGTTTCTGAGGTGGTATCTCTACAGAAGTAGATTGCCCAGTCTTCCTTCTGAGGAGTGGCTGGTGGGTTTGAACCATCAGCCTTCTGGTTAACAGTCAAATGCCTTAGGCACTGTACCAGCAGAGCTCCCATTACCTATATATTTGCCATTAAAAAAAAAAGTTCTTTTTTAAGAAATGAAGTATTGGACTAGTCCATAAAACACCTCAGAGCACTGAGGAGCTATTGAAATAAATTGAGCTATGGGAGTCTCCATGCTCACTGTTGTGTTCTTGAGTATTTAGGTTGGCTTTTTATATTTCTCTCATTTCATCCTTTCTGCCAGCTGTGAGCTGTCACTTGCTGGCTGAGTGACAGCCTCTGGCTATTTCACTACCTCCTCCCCATTTCTAATTTGCTGCTTCTAAACTGCCGAGGGCTAGGAAACAGAGCAGCTAGTCCAACTCCTTTGCCTTGTGTATAAATAGACTCCAAGAGAGAGCCTGGGGGGCTCTCCTATGACTAAAGGGCAACAATTTCAATCCTTCAGTTTTGACATCTAGCTTCCCTACTGGAAATTAATCTGTGCACATCTTTCCTAAAGCAAGGGAAAATGTACCAAGGTGGTCATGGTCCTATAGAATTTAAGTGGATAGTGAGTTCTATTGTCTACAAACTGGATGAAGGTTTTTACTATTGTCTCTCATTTTACAGTACATTGAAACAGTAAGAGTGATTCTTTCTCAGATGTGGGAAAGGAGGGAGGCTATCTCAGGCCATTTCTAACAATAGACCTGTCCCAATAATTAGAGTTGGATTCCAAATATGAAATCTGCTCTTTGCCTCCTCCACTTCAGGGTTCACTACTGTCTCTAATTTGTCATCTTGTTGTTTTTAGCTGCTGTCAAGTTGACCCAGATTCATAGTGACCTCCATATAACCAAACTAAATGCTGCCTGGTCCTGTGCCATCCCCATGATCAGTTGCGGATTGGATCCTTGTGATCCAAAGAGTTTTCATTGGCTGATTTTCAGAAGTAGATCACTAGGTCTTTGTTTCTAGTCTGTCTTAGTCTGGAAGCTCCATTGAAATGTTTTCAACATCATAGCAACATGCAAGCCTCCACTGATAGGCATGTACTGGCTGAATGTGAGGTGCATTAGCCAGACATTGAACCAGGGTCTCCTGCACAGAAGGCGAGAATTCTACCACTGAACTACTAATGCCCCATGTATTTGGTAGTTAGCCACTGTTGAGTCAGCCCCAACCCGTGACAACACCATGTGTAACAGAATGAAACACTGCCTGGTTGCGGATCAGATGGTTGCCATCCATAGGGTTTTCATTGGCTGATTGTCTCATGCAGATTGCCTGGCCTTTTTTCCACCTCATCTATAGTCACATGGAAAAAGACAATTCTGATGAACCAGTTGAGATTTTTCTTTCCCATCCTCCCCTGTTCCCCACTCTGCCCTTAGGTAAAATTTACATACAGAAATGCACAGATCTTAAAAATGTACATTTAAATGAGTTTTAATAACTGTATACATCTAAGTACCCATTACTTCAGTCAAGATAGAAAGCATTCCATCACTCCACAGAGTTCTTTCATGTTCCTCCCAGTTAATTCTCACTCCTGTCAGGCTATCACTGTTCTGATTAATGGTTTCTGAACTTTTGTCTAATCCTGAATTTTGTCTCTGACTTCTTTTGCTCAACATAGTTTTTGGGATTTAGCCATCTTATTGTATGTATCAGGAATTCATTCTTTTTTGTTGCTGAGTAGTATTTCAATATTCCAGCTCTGGTGGCGTAGTGGTTAAAACATTTGCTCTGTGATAGAAAGATGAGGCAGTCTGCTTCCGTAAAGATTTACAGTCCTGGAAACCCTATGGAACAGTTATAATCTGTCCTAAAATGTCACTATAAGTTGGAATTGACTTGATGCAATGGGTTTGATTTTTGAAGTATTCCTGTGTATGAACATTTCTGATTTGCATATTATGTCTCCTGTTGATGGACACTTGGGCTGTTTCCAGTTTGGAACTACTATGAATAACATTGCTATAAACATTTTTGTAGAAGTCTCTGTGTGGATATATGTTTTTATTCCCTTGAGTAAATGCCTAGAAGTGGAATTACTGAATCATAGGATAGGTATATATTTGAGTTTATTTTTTCTAACATATCGCTATGAAATTTTTCAAGCATACAGAAAAATCAAAAGAACTATACAATGAACAATGATAACCCAATACCTAAATTCTACAAATAGAATTTTGCTAATTTGCATTACCACGTATCTATTCTTCTATCCATTATCCATCCATCTTATTTTTTTGCTGCATTTCAAAGTAAGTTACAGACATCAGTACACTTTACCTCTAAACACTTCAATATGCATATTACTAAATATAATTCAATATTTATTTGTTTTTTCATAAAGTTTACATACAGTGAAATTGCACAAATCTTAATCTCATGAATTTTGACAACTGCATATATCTGTATAATCCAAACTCCTATAATGATATAAAACATTTCTGTCACACCAGAAAGTTCTTCAAGCTCCTATCAAAGCCTACCACACCCACATAGGCAACAACTTTTATGATTATATATATA